>NW_011361128.1:81209-88524 GCF_000735185.1 Notothenia coriiceps
AAACATTCTTAACACAATATTAAACAGTGATATCAACAGTAAACATATTTTAAAGCATTTTTAAAGTGATTTCTGTCTTTATAATATTATATAATTTTGAACAGTAATATGAACAATTAACATATATTTTTAGCATTTTTGAAAATTACTTATGTTTCTACTGAAGAATTCCGAGTAAATCGCGAGAACGCCGACACCTCCTCATCTCCACCGCTCCCATGTTTTATTTTGTGTTGCCATAAGTTAGTCTCTCTGCGTTTCTGCGCTGGGCTAATGCTAATGCTAATAATGCTAATGCGAGGATAATAAAATGGCGGCTTCACAACACTTTGTTTTGTTTTACGGGGCGTGGTTTGTAATCCGCCCAGCCAATCAGAAATATAGCTATTTTCTCACAAGAGAGCCGCATGAGAGTCCCTGCTCTCTAGCAGGGACGGAAAAGGGGGTAAAAAGGTTCTCATTAACTAATTTTAGTTCCGGCTCTTTTTAGTGTGAACGCGACATTTCGGAACTATATCGGAACTAAAGTGGG
Organism: Notothenia coriiceps; assembly: GCF_000735185.1. Lineage (NCBI taxonomy): Eukaryota > Metazoa > Chordata > Actinopteri > Perciformes > Nototheniidae > Notothenia > Notothenia coriiceps. Next base: position 81,742 of record NW_011361128.1, read on the forward strand.
AAAAGTACTCCGGTGTGAACGCGGCTATTGAGTTCTTTGTAACCAAATCTCTCTCAGAGGGGCGTGGGGAGGGGCTCCTTATTTTCATCTAAAGTAACAGACAGAGAATCAACTCTTTTGAAACAGGGCTGAAACAGAGGGGATTATGGGTAATGCTGCAATGATCTGTTTGGTGTTTCAGCCAATCAGAGACATGTTGTGTATATATCTGAGACCTGTAATATATTGATGAAAAACAGTATGATAGGGGACCTTTAAAGCATTATTGTATTGTACCGTAATCCCAATCTCTCACCTGTTGATTCTTCAGCTGGACTCTGGTAAACAGTACGAGTACACCCCCCCCACGCAGCCCCCGATCTGCCCCCCCTACCAGCAGGCCTGCCACCTCCGAAAAAACAACCTGCTGTCCAGAGAAGATGCCAAACGTCCCGACCAGAACCAGGAAGAGACGGGTCCAACAGCCGAGTACAACTCATCCGCCTGACAGCTGCTGATCTGTGGGGAAAGTTACAACAGTTTGGAACAGTTTGATATTATGAGAGAGTCTCTTCTTTTCTGTCTGACAAGAAGATAGACATTTGTTTCAGTTCCGTCCATTACAGAGGCCCAAGTATGTTTAGCTTAGCATAAAGACTGCTAGCCATTCCCTGCATCCAGTCTTTGTGCTAAGCTAGGCTAAACATGCTCTGGACTGTTTGCTGTACTTGGTATTTTTAAAGTCCTGGGAGTACGTGTTTACCACATTTGTCAGATTTTATGTTCCAGTATCTTTGGACAAATCTTTCATCCACCATGGTTGAGGAACTATAATTATTTTGTATTTTAACAATAAAGTCATTTCTTTGAGGCGAACCGACATGGGGGTATTTTCAGTGTAATTAAACCCTGCATTATGTTATTTTTCTGTCATGCATTTCTTCAGGCTTTTCTTAATAAACAGCCCTGCCCTGATCCAAGAGTTTAAGCTTAAGAATGAGGACACATTTTATACATCCAGTTCATCACTTAGTACTAAACTACATACATAGTACAGTAATTGAAGAGTGTAGGAATACTCTGTTACAAGTAAAAGTCCTGCATACAAAATGTGTATCAAGTAAAAGTTACAATGTTTTGGGATCTAAATATACTTAAAGTACCAAACGTAAAAGTAGTCATTGTGCAGATTGGTCCATTTCAGAATAATAGATATCATATGTTTTATAATGATTGATCATGAAAGTGTTCTCAAAGCTGGTAAAGGTGCAGCTAGTTTGAATGACTTTGTATACTGCAGGGTAGATTGTGGATTTACTCCAGGTGGAACTAAAGTCTGATTCAAGAGTTGATCATATTGTTTATCATTAATATACAGTATATCTGTAACTAAATGACTAGATACATATAGTGGAGTAAAAGTACACTATTTACCTCTGAATTATAGTGGAGTAGAAATACTCAAATAAAGTACAAGTGTACAAAAAAATGGTGTACTTGAGTCAATGTACTTAGTTACTTTACACCACAGCTTATGTACAGTACTTACTACAAACTGGAAAAGCCCCCCGGCGTACCCACATTGTGGTTTACGCTATGACGTCATGACGTAAGGTCTCGCACAACCGCATTGTTGTTGGGGGAAGAGAAGCTCGGGCAGCCGCTGAGCTCTGCCGCTTCTGACCGTTTCTTCACGTTATTACACATCAGTAATAACCCTGTGCACAGCGAAATATACAACCCTGAGAACCGGCTCCTTCGCCCTGGATACCCGTGGCTCTCTCTCCATCTGCACTCGGTTCAGCGCTAGCCGTTGGATGATAAACGGACTGAATGTGGATTTAACTGCCGCTTCGCTCCGCAGGCCGCGCCGCCATTGCTGCTGTTTTTATAAGCTGAATTCGTGAAAATACCGAGGTAAGTTCAGTCTCACTCCACCCTCATGTCTTTATTATCACCCCCAAACAGTGTGGGCTGGTTTACATCTAAAACCAGGCATTGCTGCTCTGAAGAAAGGCCTTTATTTTACCCAAAAAGAGGCAGTTTCTTGTTGTGTTTGTCGCCATATTTCCTCCCCCCCTTCAGTTAGCTGTAATGCTAGCAGGCTAGTTTGTGGACGGAGTGTCCTAATGCGTTTAACCGACCAAAGGAGAGGGAGGACACCGAGGAAAGGACACCGCCTGGTCGTGTTTTCTTCCAACAAACATGTTTGGAGTGTTTCATGTTAAAGCTGTGACTAGAAATAAGGGAACATAAACGTTGTGGTTTGGTTAAAGAGGAGCTAACTGTAGCTAGTGGCTAGCATACCATTCAACCTAGAGAAACCGAACGAGCTGCTGTTAGCCGAGCATTCCCCGAAAACAAGCAGCTCTCTGCGGCTTCAGGCGGAGCAGCTGAGCCCGCCGGAGCCTCGCTGCAGTCGGATACGAGTTGTGTGTTGCTCTGGGCACATTTCTTTCATTCATCAAGTGAACGCTATCGCAGTGGCAATCCGTTTCCGCCCCCTTTAAATACACTCTGCAGCAGCCAACTGACATCATGATCTCATGAATTAAAGCCGAACCTCAGAGTACACTAACGGTCCAATACTGTTTATGTTTAAGTTGCACAATAAAGGGGAAAACGCAGCTGTGTAGACACATTCTGTTTCATCTGCTGTCAACATACTAGATGGATAGATAACGTAGAACAAGCTAAATGTTGCAGGGGATGTTGCAAGAGACACACACACACACACACACACACACACACACACACACACACACACACACTGGTGGAAAAGGTACTCAGATATTTTTAAGACATGCATCGGAAATGTCACCGGCTTTTAAAGTACTAAGTAGTATTCCTGCTTTCAAAATTTTGAGTTTAAACACAAAAGTATTAACATCAACTTACTCAAAGTACTTGTTATGAAGAATGTCCTATTAAGCATACTACATAACTGAATTATAATCCTTAAGTTATTAATGTATTGTATAATAAAAACCTGCAACCTTATAGGAAACTGAATTGATCCAATATATGTCGAAATGTAGTTAACTAGTATAAAACCTAAATCCTGAAGTACAACTTTAGGGTAGTTGTCCTTTGTACTTTAGTGTTTGCACTTTGTTGCATTCTCTATCCAAGGAAAAGGTTTTGCTGTTTTAACAAAAAACCTCTCCCAGAGTTCACTGACTATCATTCATTGGTTGTGTAGTCTTTGTTAAACACAGTTTGACTTGTTCTCTGGGTAAGGTGATCAATATTAAACATGTTGTATCATCCAAGGATCCTTTATTTCCCTTCTAAGAGTCATGGTTGCACAACAAAATGCAGTGCTGTCCATTTGTGCTGCAAGAAATACACTCTACAGAACAGTAGCACATTTTTTGAATTTGCATCATCAGGAATGTAACCGGCAGCTACCAAAACAATGTGGAATAAATGAACATCAGGGAAACATTAACCATCAACCCTGTTTGTGTGCCAGGTATTGTTAATGTAAACACAGTCTGTCTCCTTCCTCACTGGAGTCCTGGGTTCTGCCCGTCAATTGCATAGCTGTCACAGCAGGTTCTTATTTCTTCCATATTATTTTCCTCTAACCAGCCATCATCCAGGAGCAGTCTAAGTGGTTGCTAAGCTTGAGGTCCTAGCAGGGGGGGGTTAGCATGGTTCCCACCTTGGCTCTCCTTCCCCTCCCGGTCGGTCCGTGCTCACTGGAGTTCGCTCCAGCTGGCCTGGCTGTGTGGACAGAAGTTTCCGGGCTTGTCTGTTGCACTTTATCCAATCCCCACGCTTCCTTTTCTTTTGTGGTAGTAGAACATATAACGAATGGTCAATTAATGATAAGCTCTTTTGCAATGAGCTCCTTGAGGTTATCTGCATTAGTAAAACATTGATAATGTTTATAAAGGACTGGCTTATCTAAAGCCAGTTGAGTAACACTTGAAATGTGAAATGTGTACTGCAGAGTTAATGATGGGAAACGCTGTCAGTTGCTGCCACAGCATCCTACACGTCTTTCATTCAGTGTTTTTCTGGATTTCAGGGTCTTTAGGCTTCATGATGAAGAAGAAAATTCGCCATCACCGGCCTGCGGTGCTGAAAAGAGATTCCTCTCCCATCAAGCCGTCGCCAAACCGCGAGACGCTGACATATGCAGAGGCGCAGAGAATTGTAGAGCTGGAGGTGGACGGCCGCGTTCACCGGCTCAGCATCTACGACAAGATGGACGTCATCTCCGACGACGACCCCACGGCGCAGGAGATCATGGAGTGCAACAGCAACAAGGAGAACAACGAGAAGCCCCAGCAGGTCCTGGTGCGCTCTGTGCGCCTCAAAAACAACCAGCAGAAGAAGAACGCTGCACTCATGGCCTCACACGGGGTCACCAGCACACACAGCAGCACCACCGGCCTGTTGGAGGCAAAGGTTAGAACGGTGGAATACAACCTTCCGGTGGTGCCCAGGAGGCCGTCGGCGTATTACAAATACACGGAAAGGACGGCGGAGGAGTTGGACGAGGAGGTGGAGTACGATATGGACGAGGAGGACTACACCTGGTTGGAGCTCTTCAATGAGAAGAGGAAGAACGATGGCATCAGTCAGGTGTCTCACAACCTGTTTGAGTTCCTCATGGACCGCTTCGAGAAGGAGTCGTACGCAGCTACGCAGGGTCAGAGCGACCTGCAGTCGCTGGTGGACGAAGACGCTGTTTGCTGCATCTGCATGGATGGAGACGGAGCTGACAGTAACGTCATCCTCTTCTGTGACTCCTGCAACATCGCCGTGCATCAGGAGTGCTACGGCGTGCCGTACATCCCCGAGGGCCAGTGGCTGTGCCGCCACTGCCTGCAGCGTCCGTTGCGGCCTTCTGAGTGTGTCTTCTGCCCCAACAGAGGCGGAGCCATGAAGAAGACCGACGATGACCGCTGGGGTCACGTAGCATGCGCCCTGTGGGTGCCCGAGGTCGGCTTCTCTGACACTGTTTTCATCGAGCCCATCGACGGTGTTCGTAACATTCCACCGGCGCGCTGGAAGCTCACCTGCTACCTGTGTAAAGAGAAGAGTGCAGGAGCGTGCATTCAATGCGACAAAATCAACTGTTACACCGCCTTCCATGTCAGCTGCGCCCAGAGGGCCGGCCTCTACATGAAGATGGAGCCCGTCAAAGAAGTGACGTCGTCCGGCTCCGCCACCTTCTCTGTGAAAAAGACCGCCTACTGCTGCAGCCACACGCCCGAGGGCTGCGACCGCCGGCCGCTCACCATCTACGACAAGCCGCATCCCAAAAATGGAGCCTGCCACAAGAGGGCCGACAAGAGGGGGAAGTACCGGGGCAAAGGCTGGCAGAAGAAGAAGAAGAGTAAAAGAGCGGAGCCAGAAGCAGAGCCTGAGACCACCACCAACACTGGGCCCAGTATCACTGCTTCAAGGTAGGCCCTGAACTTCTGTTCAACATAATGCTGTATAAACCTGGAATGATCAGAAATCATTTAATAGGAGTTTAACGGGTCAATAAACAGCAGTCTGACCATCATAACAGAGTTAATGCAGATATAACCAACAATTATATAAAGCTTAGAATATAGAGAATGTTGCTCTTTAATTAAAAGTGTTAATGGAAGAACATTTCATTGTTTCCCCATCAGTTTCGACACCATCCTGAACCAGGTGGCGGTCCAGAGGAAGCGTGTCTTCGTGGAGCGAGTAATGAGCTACTGGGTGCAGAAGAGGCAGTCGAGGAACAATGTGCCGCTGATCCGCCGGCTGCAGGCCAACCCTCAGCCTCCCAAAGTCAGGAAGTTGGTCAGTGCTGCCGACATAGCGGAGCATTGTCCTGTTAATGTCGCTCTGCCCGCTCCAATTAAGTTGGTTTGTCCGCTGCAGAATCGCATGGAGACGAATCAGGCGCTGAAGGAGCAGCTGAAGGAGTGGCACCGCCTCCGCCACGACCTGGAGCGAGCGCGCCTGCTGCTGGAGCTCATCAGGAAGAGAGAGAAGCTGAAGAGAGAGGAGGTACAGCCACTTCAGCTGAATAAGATAACAATGCTTTACATTTCTTATGCTATGTAGTTACGAACATTTTCACCAAAAGCCGTCCAGGTTTGAATGATACATTTGATTTCTGAACTAACGTCGTATTTAAAAAGTTTAAAGTATAATCCCCTTGGGCTTACACATTTGATCACTCCACTGTTTGTGAAATATTTGTTTTCTTTGACTTAAACTTATATTTGCTGTTTGTACCGCAAAAACATTATTATTTACACAAAGAAAGTCTTGTGTCTTTTTCTAAGTTTGAATCATAAAAGTAGTATTTATTTATTTATATATATAATAAGGCTTCATATTTGCTACCAATTTGACTAAAACCTACCAGATTTTGTTCATTAGTTGGATTTTAGTTTTAAAGATGATTGAGACACATTTGATCACACTAACCTATGTTATGTTCCTCAAACACCTAAATGTGGTCGTTGTCATGTGACTTTCTGTACCACGAAAAATGTTTGTTTAAACAAATAAAAATAATACATTTATTTAGTATAGATGAGAGTAACACCTACGTCACTTCCGGGCAAAAAATACGGGCCCACCCACTTTTGGGGGAAAACAACGCTGTGTTTGAACGGCGGTCAATTAAAATTCTGAAGTTTTTGCCAATCCGATCAGAAATGTAAGAAAACCGTGGATTTTTGGATCTTCAAAGAGCCCGATTACGATGGCCAGTCAGGCAAACAATTAAAACTGATTTTAATGTAACCATATATCGAGCCCGATCGTTGATTTCCAATGGCTTAATGTAATTGTTTG
>NW_011361128.1:88600-88841 GCF_000735185.1 Notothenia coriiceps
CAAAACTTCAGAATTAGAGCAAAACTAAGACCACAGAAACATGAATACAATAACAACCATAAAAACAAAACACAGACCACGTGGAGTCCCGAAAGGAACAAACATGTAGAAACCAAAGCCAATGTAAAAAGGTAGTTCTTCAGTAGTTTGTTTAAAAGCTTCTACAGAGACAGCAGATGGGATGTCAAGAGGGAGAGAGTTCCATAGTGTTGGAGCCACCATTTGAAAAGGCACGGTAAAA
>NW_011361128.1:88881-91928 GCF_000735185.1 Notothenia coriiceps
CATTTCTGATCAGGTTGGCAAAAACTTCAGAATTTGTATCGACCGCCCTTCAAATGACAGCTTTGTTTTCCCCCAAAAGTGGGTGGAGCCATACTTTAGCCCGGAAGTGACGCATGTGTTACTCTCATCTATCGCACCTTTCACAGAAATAGAATTCACAAAGTGCTTCACAAGAAAGAACAAAAGTTAAAAACTAAGACCACAGAAACATGAATACAATAACAACCATAAAAACAAAACACAGACCACGTGGAGTCCAGAAAGGAACAAACATAAGAACACATCTCAAGTAGAAACCAAAGCCAATGTAAAAAGGTAGTTCTTCAGTAGTTTGTTTAAAAGCTTCTACAGAGACAGCAGATGGGATGTCAATAGGGAGAGAGTTCCATAGTGTTGGAGCCACCACTTGAAAAGGCACGATAAAAAAACCGACGCTAACTTGTGTTCTCCCGTCAGATGAAGCTGCAGCAGTCGGCGCTGGAGGTCCAGCTGACCCCCTTCAACATCCTGCTGCGAGCCGTGCTCAGTCAGCTGCAGGAGAAGGACCAGTACAGCATCTACGCTCAGCCCGTCAACGTCAAGGAGGTCTGCCTCGTTTATCAGTCTGTTCAAATATCTGAGTTACCGTACGTCAATTACAGTGTGGATGTGGAGCCATGGTGAATGTATCTACTAAGGAGCTTATGGTTTGTTTTGGTTTAATTGTCTGTCTTTCAGCAAGGTTAGGAAAACAAACCTACAGGCACTATACACATACAATATTGTTTAAGGTTGTAGCTTGGGCCATGAATAAACTGATTGAATTTGAAGCGGATCTGAATGACGGGGCACATACACAAATGATGTACAACGTTTGATAGCATTTTGACTAAGGAGACTTTTGTGCTGCGTTCATGTGGTGTCGTAAAAATCTGAAAACACGAGTTCCCTATTTGGAAAATTCCTATAAACGCCTCATCAAATCTGAACAACAACAAAGAAACAGCTATCAATGTGTTTCCGCGTTACGACCGAAAGCGCAAGTCTGAAAAACGATTTAGCTAAACGGGGACCATCCGAGGAGCACCTGAATGCACCATGGGTTAACAGAGGTCTGTGCTTTCCAAATTGAAATGAGTGTTTTCATATCTGGAGCCCACTGTAGTTCCACTGTAAGCAAAAGATAACGCTGCTAGCTGTTATGAAAAGGGTAAATCATTATGGTGACATAGTGGCAATCGATGTCTGCTATTAAACGGCTCGTCGACTGGCACACATTGTGGGTCTCTGAAAGTCTCTCTCGGGCTCCAACGTGTCCTCTTGTGTCTCCTGCAGGTCCCGGACTACCTGGACCACGTGAAGAACCCCATGGACTTCTCCACCATGAGGAAACGCATCGACGCTCACGAGTACGGGAGCCTGGACGAATTCGAGGCCGACTTCAACCTCGTCATCTTCAACTGCATGAAGTACAACAGCAAGGACACGTTCTTCCACAAGGCAGCTCAGCGGATGCAGGACCACGGGGGGGCGATCCTCCGCAGAGCCCGCAGAGAGGTGGAGAGGATCGGCTTCGACTTCCCCAGCGGGCTGCATCTCCCCGAAGCCCCAAAACCAGCGGCGCCAACCCCCTTCTCCTGGGAGGAAGGTACGAGAGATCATCGGTTGTGTTTTAAAATGTTTTTCCACCATGTGTGAGGGTTTTCAGTCGGTGGCGATACGTATGGATTCATTTTCTCGTGCTTTTACATTAGTTTCTTTTTGTCCGATCGGTTTTGTCTAAATGTATTTATGCTGCTTTTCATATATATTTATTGATGTACAGCACTTTGGTCAACTTTTTAAAGTTTGATTGGATCGGATTAGGAAATAGAAAATCTATCAAGGAAAGAAATGATAATCAATTAACTGTTTTAAGTCATTTCTCCGGTAGCATGTTTTGATCCTAGTTTATTTATTTCATTTCGCACATTGGGAACTGAATGTCCGTGTATTTGGTCTGCTTGTTTCTTCAAATTTTCGGGCATTGGTGATCATTTGTGTGCTTTGTTACATTCCACCACTGATTAATGGGTTAACTAATGCATGGTCGTCATAAAACCAGCAGCACCAACCCCCTTCTCCTGGGGGGAAGGTAAGATCAGTAGGAAACAGAAAATCTATCAAGGAAAGAAATTATAACCGATTAACTGTTTAAGTCATTTCTCCGGTAACATGTTTTGATCCTAATTTATTTATTTCATTTCGCACGTTGGGACCTGAATCTCTGCTGGAGTTTTGTCTACTTTTCGAGGCATTGGTGATCATTTGTGTGCTTTGTTACATTCCACCGCTGATTAATGGGTGGACTTATGCACGGTCAACATATTTGTAGTTTTGTTTTAAACCTAACCATCAAACCTCCAGCAACAACAAAACATTTGCCGTTTATATTTTCATGCAAAAGTGGCAGAAAATACTTTTTTTAGATTTTCATTCTCTCAAAAAATGTTTGCTAGCTTCACTCTGAATTATACTCTATCAAACTTCATTTAGTTGCATTTCCAACTGACAAAACAAGTTATCAACTTTGACTTTTAGAGACGATGCATGGTCAACATATTTATAGTCTTGTTTTAAACCTTACCAACAAACCTTCAACCACAACAACAAATGATCCGACATGAAACTTAATCTACCGTAATTTTCGGACTATAAGCCGCGCCTTTTTCCCCATTTTTCGACGCTACGGCTTATATAACGGTGCGGCTAATCTATGGATTTGTACAGCTAACGGCCACTAGGGGACCTCCTAAATCTATGGATTTGACAGGTTACAGTCCACCACCTTTAACTCTATGGGCTCTATGGCCGGTCCGCGCCCCCCACCTTTAAGCGGCGGGCTCCAGCAGGAAAAGCTGGAGGCCGGAAAAGAGTGAGACAGGTAGCGCGCAAAAGTAAAAGTGGAACCGAGAGTGGTACGAGAGACAGAACGAGAGCAAGACAGACAGACATTACGAGAGCGAGACAGTTTGTCCCCGTACCACTGGTTGAAAACCGCTGCTGTAGATCACTGCCGGTACGTGCGC
>NW_011361129.1:0-18931 GCF_000735185.1 Notothenia coriiceps
TTTTTTTTCATATAATTAGTAAAGCCATACATGATTGTCACTAAAAGCCTTGTCTCTACATCATTACAATAAAATATACAAAATAATTGATTAATTTATTTGAATAAAAATTCAAGTTAGTAGCTAAAGGCATAAAAAGACAGAAATTTATAATTCTGTCTTTAATAGAAATGTTTCTTCTGCCCGTAAAGTGTCCAAACCAGGCTTTTCTGGATAAGCGCATTTTTAAAACATAGTCATTGTCCATGCCGGTTTCAGTTGGATTATTTGTCACAGTTGCTCCGATCAGATCGGTCTCCTCCATTTTGTAGATTATTTCCGACTTTTGAATCCACATAAACACATCGGCAAAATCCGGTTTACTTTGAGCATGTGTTTTAAACAGTTTAATCCCTTTGTGAATTGTTTCCACTTGCGGCATCCTTTAATTTCTTCATACAGCGGGAATCCAAATGAATTAATCCTGGGTCCAATAACCATCAAAGTCACTCCAATAGTGCTCCTTAATTACGCTTTCATCCTCCTTTAACAAAATACTTCACATTCATCCAGTTTATGACAGTAGTTGTAGCATTTTTTAGACTTTTAAAAAATGTAATTACTGCTGTTTCCCCCCTCCCCCTTGTGTGTGTGTGTGGGGGGGGGGGCGCAACTTCCAACAGGAGTCATTTGGGGGGGCTCTTGGGGAAAAAGGTTGGGAACCCCTGCTCTAGACTGCCATCAGGTCTGCAGATCTGCAACTGAAGTTTCATTTCTGATCCAAATATAAGGGGTGCTTTGAGGCATACTGTTGCCCCCATTTGGAATCCCAAGACTGACTTGTTCCCTCAACAACTATAGTAAAGCTCCTCTTGAGCAAGGCCTCAATGAAGATGTGTGTAATCCTCTGTGTCATGCTATTGGCACAGCTCTGGTGATGACCTGACTGAAATATCTCAACAATTATAGGATGGATTGCATTCATGGTCCTATTATGACTTTGGTGATCCCTTGACATTTCTTCTGGCCACACCAGTATGTTGTTATTTTTGGAGTAAAATGTCTTAACTAATGTTTGGATTACCACGTTATGCAAACTCCCCTCAGGATGAATTCTAAAAACTTTCCATAACATTGACTTATAATACAGTTTATGACCAAATGCCAGCGCAGCTATTCAGAGTCAAACAGACAGAGAGTGGTTATGAGGACTAGATTGTTCCTCCAGAGAATTCTCTTCAATGTTTAACTACTTGGCGACTCTCCAATTCCCCCCAAGAAACAGACACAATAATGTCTCCATTCATCCTTTTTTATGAAAACCTGCCAAACTCTGCTCAAACGCACCCAAGGTCTACGACAGAGGACAACTCATGCTAACCCTGTCTTCTAAAATCTAATGTTCCCATACGACAAATTACGTTTTGAGGTAAAATAATGTTCTTAGGGAGGAGGGTCAAACTAGGGACTTTCAGGTCCCTTATGCAACGAGAAAAAAAAGTCAAGGATTAATTTAGTAACGTACATAACTTAAAGAGGACCTATCATGCAAAATACACTTTAGTACGTCTTTTATACATGAATGTGTCCCCGGTGTGTCAGGGAACTCACCAAGTATCAGAAAACACAACCTTCTCTCTTTTCCTCCATACCCAAATCTCTAAAAACGGGGCTGCAACGGATCTGATACAGACTGATCCAGATTTGAAAATTCTCTGACGTCAGAAACGAGGAGCTCCGCCTGTATGGCCAACTCTCCACCCATCAGGAGGAGACAGCCACGGCCATTGCCGCTCGAAAGCGCTGGAGACGCTGTAGTACATATGCCAGGCCTGTAGGTGGCGCTGTAGTCTGCCACAAAAGCAGTGAAGAAGACCTCTCACAGAATCAGCCCTTGCAAAAACAGGGCTGAAAAAGAGCAAATAGAGCGAAATGAGGCATGGCTAAAATGCATGATCTGTTTGGTATTTTGAAAAAAAAACTTCGCAGACATGTTTTATATAGGTATGGCACTACAATATATTATTCAAATATAGCATGATAGGTCCACTTTAAGTACAACATAACCACTTCGTTAGAAATTAAAGAGAATATTGAGATGGAAAACAAACGCTCCATCCTTACCTAGAGTTGCAAATGTACTGTAAGGTTTTGGAAAAGTTCATATATTTGGATCAAGCCAATCTCTCTTATATATCTTTCCTCCTACTACCTCTAGTACTCCAGCTACAAGTCACAAGGGAGAAGCCTTTTAGTCCTCCATGCCACCACAAGATTGATTGGAGTCACGGACTGAATAAGACACCAAATTAAAACCTTCACTTTTCCCCGCTGCGGTCCCTAGACCCCCTGTTGCTCATCTCGGCAGCTTGTTGCTAAGTGCAGAGCTTAATATAGTAGTATCATGTTCAGACCATGTTTGATTGTGAGGCTAAAAAGTCGCATGAATGAGCTTTCTCACTCAGAAAAAAGGAGGTAGAATACGAGAGGAAAGGGGGACAATGATGAAGAAGAAGTCATTCATCTGTCGCTCTGAAAGAAAGAAGTGAGAGCAGAGGAGGAGGAGGAGGGAGGCGAGGCATCTGTGTTAACAGTAATAGCGATGAGCCTGAAAGGATCCATTATTGCTGCTAGGGCATACAAACATGACGGGGGGAGGGCAAATCCACCATTCTTCCAGAGGGGGAGGGGACCTGAAGAATACAGATGATCTCAAGACAAGAAATAAATCAAGGCGAGAAAGAGAGGCAGAGCTCTGGAAACTATTCGGCAGAAACTGTGTTCCTAACGCGACAAATCTCATTTCTTTAACGACTTCACGAGGATGAATATGCCTCCCTGCATGTGTGTGGGAGTGTTAAACACAGGCTGATGATTAGATATGAACCCTGTATAAAAAAGAAAAATGGCGCTCTCATCGGAATGGTTTTTAGGGTGTCTAACAGGATTATTCTTTTCCTTCACTTGAAACCTTGAGGGATAATTCATCCGATAAGCATTCAGTCTAGACGACGCCTCACTGTGCCTCGTTCACTTCTCTGCCCTCATCTCTCTGTACGCCCAGTCAGACGCCTTTTTTCTGCTTTATGATTTTATAATACAGCAAATTGATTAGGTTATTTGTAGGCGTTATTTCATAGGTCTCCTAACCATGTGCGCGTCATTGTCATTAAGCGCTTTGAGCACCAGGAAAAGCGCTTTATAAATGTAATGTATTATTATTATTATTATTATTATTATTGTTGCAGGGCACATTCAGCCTCAGAGATTTCTGTTTGAGTAATGACACTTTGTCCGAACTGTAGCATCACTGCATGATTAATCTGACCCTGCCTGACGTTAATTGTCGAGAGGCCTTTGCTAGTGTTCAAATCTCAATCTAGTAGGTGTTAAGGGTGTCTTTTTATATCCTATCAATACATTTTTAACACGTTTCTTGCGTCTAGCTATGCCAAAAAGACATATGTTGTATAAGAAATCACCAAAAGTTTATTTTTTGTCATTTATGTTGTCATACATATATTTCTTTTAAAATATATCAACCACCCAAAAGTGATGGACTTGATGTTGACTTTATCTTTGTATTCTAATAGTACTAAGTAATTTAGTAAACAACTTTTCCCTTTAAAGGAGAAACGCTTTAAAAGCGGTTTCAAATGTTTCACCGTTCTGTAGAACAGACACACCCTCCTCCTCAGGTCCGAGTGCATGCTGGGAGTATGGATTAGCCTTTCATGGTTAACCCACGAGTCAGCAGTTCCTCACACCGTCACGGACAAATGAGGGTGGAGGAAGGTGACCCTCAGACGCATGACACGCTTTCCAGATGTGTACACTAACACACAATAGTGCAAATACAAACAAATGAATAATTAATGAGTATTAAACCCCGGATTTGCAGTCTTCAGCAAGATCCAATGTGCAAAGGAGAGTGATCTGTGCTGTCACACTTAACTCACTCTGCGTACACCCTTTCCTGCTACACATCCATTAGCTCAGAGGAACTCATTATCTGGCCTTAGCTCTGGGTTTTACGGCCCATTTACGCGTCTAAGTGCGTTGCTTGTTTGTATGCAAGCATGCAGATACATGCTCATATTTTACGCACATGCTACACTTAACTGTGTGCATGCCATCGTTCACATGGCTGCTGCTGCTACAACCTCAGCCCCTTCTCTAACGGTACGTCCACGGCAGCGTCGCGTTGAAGCTTGCCGGTAGGCGTGTCTGGTGCGCGACCAGAAACCAATCACATTAATCTCACGCCCCGGACACACGAGCACGCGGTTTGATTGGCTAGGGCTTCCACTGGCATATGATTTGATTGGCTAGCGCTTCCGTCGACGCTTGAAAAGTTGAACTTTTCTCAACTTTTGAAGCGAGCAACGAAGGCAAAGCGACGCGACGGAACCACAATGCAGTTCGGCAAAGCGTCACGTCACCCCATTCAAAGTGAATGGGAAGCGTCTCCGTTGAAGCACGCGCCGCCACCGTGTGGACGTACCGTTACGGCCCGTCCACACGGCGGCGTGCGTTGAAGCTTCAACGCTTCTGCCCATTCACTTTGAATGGGGTGACGTCACGTTTTGCCGAACTGCATTGTGGTTCCGTCGCTTCGTTTTGCTCGCGTTGCTCAATTCAAAAGTTGAGCAATGTTCTACTTTTGAAGCTTCAACGGAAGCGCTGGCCAATCAAATCATATGCCAGTACAAGCTCTAGCCAATCAAACCGCGTGCTTGTGTCCCCGGGGCGGGAGATTAATGTGATTGGTTGTTGGTCGAGTTTCAGACACGCCCACCGGCAAGCTTCAACGCACGCCGCCGTGTGGACGCAGCGTAACCCCTTCTTTCACTCTTAAGGCCAAGTTTCACACGACATGCAACATGTGACTCTATTATATCAAGATCTATACTTTTCCTGTGCAAATCAACCAATCTGATTTGGCTTAAACACAGAAATCCCTTTAAATCTATAGTGCACTCACACACCTATCGATAAGAGGCTTTAAAATGGATTATCTGGCACGATCAAGCGTGGGGATTGGTCACCAGAGACTCAAAGCAGTGAGAAAAAGCTGTGATAAATGAAGCTGCTGTTGACACGTCATCTACTCCTTCCAATGAGTGTCTTTGTTCGCTATTGATTCAAGCAGAATGTGAAACAAAGGCCGAGGGTAGTGAGGCTGCAATGCATAATTAATGATCGACTCCGCTTCCCCCCAAAATGCTGAATAGACGAGAGAGACACGTGTTCATGTACTTGCAGAGTACAGCTGAAGTAGTGGACTGATGAGTTCTCCAGTTTCTGAGTACAGCGGAGTACAGTAAAGGAAAGATGGCTTTGTGACGGGCTGTTAATAGATAAGACTAGTATCAATCTTTGTAAATCAACTATCGGGGAATAAATCATTCTCCCTAGATCCATGTTCACGTTATTGCGTCAATGGTTAAAGCATTGATATTTTGAAATGCTTGCTTATTCGCTTTTTTGGCGGCATTACAGAGAGCAAGGCTAGCTTTTTCCGCCTGTTTCCAGTCTTTATGCTAAGCTAAGCTAACCGAGGAATGGCTGTAGCTTCACATGTAGTGTACAATTATAAAAAGGACAAGCATATATTTCCCAAAATGTTCATAAATTCCTCTAATATTAGAACATCTTCACATTTCAACGTCTGGACCCAAGCCATATTTAGCTTTTCTTACTTAAAACATTTCCTAAATAATTAGGTTAACTAATATCATATTCCAATAACTTGCATATAGACTCTTATTGCACTATTTCACTTTTAACTATTTTTCTTTTTGTATTTACTATTTACTTGCACTATATTTTTCTGTTTATCTGTTATTGTTTTGCACTGTTGGAGAAGCCTGTGACACACGATTTTCATCTGCATAACTACACTGTAGCTATGTTCGTATGACAAAAATAAATAACCTTGAAACTTAACTGTTTATTCGGCTTATTGTTTCAGCACTTTATTCAATTTTCTTTTGGGAATGTTATTGTACTTACTGCTTAAAACGGGCAGCGTAGTACGTGATGTAACTGTCCGCTGCCTGCCTGCCTGCCTGCCTGCCACTGATAAATGAACGAACAATAAATCATATTTTTTGAAAGAGAGTGAAGCCTGTTCATTGGCTGAGAGGAAACATCACTTCCTCTGTGCCAAGATGATTGATAACCCAGTTGGCCACTGCAGCGCCTCCTCTGCACCTTCAGTGTGGATGAGAAATAGATCGGAAGAGGAGAGATACAGGTGGGAGAGAGAGAGAAACGCTGTGAGCGGAGGGAGGGATAGAAGAGCAAAGGATGGAAAAAAGGATGCCTTATTAATCTGAGGTGCTGAGAAATATACCCTGGAGATCCTTTTGTCTGTGTGCTAAGCAACAGTTCATTCATCTTTCTTTCAAACACTAAATCCATCATATAGTTGAGGAGCGCACCCCTCCCCCAGATGCCCCCGTTTTTCTATCCCTGTCTGTCTTTCAAAGCTAAAATAAGCCCAGCAGGTACCAGTGGAGGGCACACACACATGCTGTAGAGACACTGGTTTCATAATGCGTTGATGAGACGCTGCAGTGGCCATGACGCCTCATTAAACAGCCAGCGTTTCTGACGGGGTATCACTTCCAGCTAGAGAGGATTTGGCTCAGTGTCTAGTGTCTCATTATATTACACTCGTTGTTTTAGGCACTAAGCCGCTCCAGAGTGACCTACAGTGATTGAGCGGGTAAAAAGTTTCTAGGGAGGGAGGTATAATGTCCGCCTACGGTTCGACATGCGGCGAAACGGGGATTAGGTAATGGAGAGTCGTAGTAATTGTAGCTTTTACTTGGATATTCATTTCCTGTGAGAGGAGCGGACGAGCAGGCGAACTCTGTTTGACGAGATAGCTGCTGACATGAGAAACGCTGGTGCAAATGAACACAGCGGTGAAGGTGCCATAAGCAATCACTCACAAAGATGTTGCTAGAAAGTGTCCTTAGAGGTAGACTTAAAGCTCAACAGGGCTTAAAGAAAAAGCTTGTTAGCCACGAAAAAGCTACCGTGCTAATCTATAGCTTGTTCGTTGTTTTACACAAAAACACATTTTCCGGACTACTTTTTCCAAAAATATGCTCATATATGGAAACTAAATGTTGAATTATAATATATCAAATTGATTTCTATGCACACATAGTGTACACAATGGAACTGCCACAAACCAAAAAATACTCGTCTTCTCAGGACTGATGACTCGAGTCTTATTTGGCTTTGTTTTCCTGAAATTCATCCAAATGATATGATTTATTTTACACACCCAAACGCTGACAAGTCAAATGAAAACTTGAGTTCTTCCAAATAGTTTTAGCTTCTGTATGAACTCACACACTTATGTATCTGATGACACACCCACATGGATTAACAAATGTCTTGATTTTCAGTGCAAAAGTAGGAAAATAGTCGATTGAATCAGGTAAAAAGGCTTGAAGATAAATCATTTCAATGGCGTTTCACTAAAGTTTGTTGTTTGTGAGAAAAATGTTTTCAGTTGATTCAAGTATTTTGTCTTTGTTAACAGTTTCTAAAAGTCGATTCACTGTTGTCATTAACACAAATCAGCGGCGGACATATTGACTGCCAGATTGAGCCATTATTGGTTTATTGCGTCCAAGGAGGGACAGAGAAAGACGGATGGAAAGAAGAGGAGACAGAGTGTACAGAGGTTTATTCCAGCTGATGTTTTTTATTAATTGAATTATTTAGAACTTGTCAATCACTTAGTGAAACTGTTGAATTTAAATAATTTCTTAGCCATTGTTCTTTCAATTTTGTTCAAAGCTTCTCTTCCTACCCACACACACTTTATTACGTGGCAAATGAAAGAGGTGACAGCTGGCCTTAAGTGGCAGCAGAGTGAGTGATCACACACACACACACACACACACACACACACACACACACACACACACACACACACACACACACACACACACACACACAGGAGAGTATTGATTAGTGTGTTATTGTAGTGATGTGCACAGGGATACGTGGCTCCCTTTAGCTCAGCCAATCTTTTGATGTCTACTTACTAAAGTTCATTCAAGTCGCAATTTGCCTAAATGTCAAAAAAAGTAACTGTGGAAAAGTAGCCACTCTTCTTCTCCCTTCTTCCCTGCCTTTAATCTCTCTTCCTTTCTGCAATTAAAGTAGCGCTACTCCTTTAAGTCGGCGTACTGCTGGGTTGCAGTCATATTCTGTAAGGCTGTGATTCATCAAACACTACATCAAAACATCTCGGTAAACACTGATTCAAATGATGTTTAAAGATCTGGAAGTGGAAGCCTTACATGCCCTCAAAGACACACACACACACACACACACACACACACACACACACACACACACACACACACACACACACACACACACACACACACACACAAACCTCAATTATACATGTACTCAATATTGTAGTGGCTTTTTGTCCTCAATACTTCCAGTTTTGCCGAGATTTTTCATTTAACTTTCAATGAATTCCCAACCTATTTGACTAGTTCCTACAGCATGGGGTTCATTGTGGACTCTTTGTTTTGGGATTGTGTCTGAACTTTTGATTCCTGACGGATAACACACATTCAAATATAAACTGTGCCAGTGCAGTTGAGGACATTCAGATCGATCTGGCTCTTAATAACAGCTAGTTATCAGAGTCAAATCAAAGAGAGTCCTGTTTACTTTGTGTACTAGTAGCCCTTAATGTCGGATCCAGGTACAATATACGACACGTCTCATTCCTACTCTCTGCTGTTTGACATTTCTCTATGAATCAGTCTCTTTCTGTTCTACCGTTAGCAGGCTAACAGATGACAGAAGGATTTCCCGGTTGATTTTGGTTCTACTACTAATGGATTACTGGGTTAAAGGTGATAATGTGTTTAGTTTTTCTCTCTTCATTAAAAATTGCAACAAAATAATCTAAGTTAAGGTCTGATTAGATCGATTTAATTGTCAACATAAGCAAACAACGCCACAACTGTCATTCAATTCTGATTCAACTGTTTCTATTCCCTGATTGGCACGAAGAAGTATGTGACATCATCTTTTTCCAACAGAGCCACGCCCACAACACGAAGAAAAACTCATGTCACATAAATGAAACTGCTCGAGCTTTGGTAGAAACCTGTTTGTTTTGGTAGCCCGTCCCTCAAAATAAGAAGCGACTGGGGACACAACAAGTTCAAAGGACCTTTTAGAGTCGCATTCTGTACTTGACCGGATACTCCAAGGTGCCAGCGCGTACACGCAGGACAGTAAATACGGGTGACTTGGACGTGCCTGTTCCCAGGTGTTTCGTCCCCCTGGTCCCTTTCAGTTTGTACGGATATAACCATTAGCATTGTCTAGGAGCAGTGGGGCCTGACCCCCTCTAAACCATCTCGGCCCTGTGGCAATAATGGGAATGCTAAATTGCAATTGTGTATGTGGTGGATTACCAGGCCAGAGGGCACAACGTCAGAGAGAAAGAGACAATGGGGAGGGGCAATTGACTGGCTTAACTAACACCTGCTTTTTATTTTGGCCACGTGCTTCGGGTTAACACGGGGTAAACATGTCCAGGAAGTTACTTGTGGTTGTGGTTGGCCAAACTTCAGAGAATGAATAGTTTGCGATGACACTGGAGGTGGGTGGATTTTTTCCAATTAGCAGCTTTAGTGGAGGAAATTAGCATGCCGGCACCGAGTGTACTGCAGAAAGTGTATCAGCAGTTTCCTCCGTGGCAATCAATAGCCCTGTGATGCAACCTCCCTCCCCCCCGCCCAGCCTGTGACCAAGTGGAGCTCAGAGATGAAGCAAGTGGGGGTAGGAGTGGAGAGAGAGAGAGAGAGAGAGAGAGAGAGAGAGAGAGAGAGAGAGAGAGAGAGAGAGAGAGAGAGAGAGAGAGAGAGAGAGAGAGAGAGAGAGACGGGGAGACGGGGAGGAGGGGTGGGAAGAAAGGGTGGAGGAGCTGCATGTGTGATGTTGCCTCTGGATGGCCTGAAGATTCTTGGCTAGTTTTTCAATAGATGTGTTTAAATCACACTGCCTTACATCCTTACATCACCTTTTATCCTTCCAGCTGCAGCAAAGTTACATTCCCTTACTTTTTAAAAGTTGTTATTGCTAAACTCAACACTGGTGGAGCATTGCCTACTGACAAACCAGACAATGTGTATCTTAATAGTGTATTAAGGATGGTGACGTTTCTCCCTCGTCTTACCTGTGGGTGTCATGTAATAAGCCTCTATGTCAGCCATGTCCGTGTGCAGAGCACAGTCCAGATAACTGTGGATAACTTTCCTGCTGTAGAAGTAGCGCGCGCCCATGAGAAAGAGGGGCGCACAGCAGGTCAGCGTGACGGATTTGGTCACGAAAAAGCACATTACTATGGAGAAATGGAAGAAAAATAAACGAAACCTGTCAGAAAAGAGAATCACATGTTTGATTTGGAGGAAATTGACCACACACAGAAGTAGAGCAATATGACATTTCAATAAAGTCAAATTGTACATTTACATTTTCATAAAAAGAGATTAGTTTGACACAATGCAGCAAAGAACTGAAGGCACATTAGTATAGCAGGGTAAAACTTTCAGTGCATGTTAGTATTAAAATCATTAAATCCAAAAGTCCAAACAGTAATTAGTCGGGTGTAACGCTGGGGGGCGCAATCTCAACAAAGCAGGCTGGATGCTGCATAGCATGTTGTGTTTCATGCAATAACAGAGTTTATTCCAGTTTAGTGTCAAACACGAAGAGGGGGGTGCAATGGGGAATTTAACCTATAAATATCACATAGGAACCGCACGGAAATATAATTTGTTTGGGAATTTCACAGCCAGGACCAAACATCGCCAAATGAACACTTTTTTGCCGAAATATTCAAAAATGTCAACAGATTCTTTGATTTTGGCGTGCTTAAAGGCACCGCACACGTTACAAATAGGCTTTAATATCAACAAAAGCCAAAAGTGGTCAGTGCATGACTGGCGCAGAGGCGGGGAGGAGGGGTGTGCGCGCAGAGGGGGATTTTAATGTGAGTATTGGGGTGTGCTGGCGTGGGGGGTTTGGAGTGCTTTTTTTTGGGTACGTGCGCGCACCCCGTGGGCCAATCCTCAAATTCATTCACTCATTCATTCACGGCGCCGACATGTCATCACACAAAATCAGCGGGTCCGCCGGTTATGCACGTGCACCATGCCCGGCCATGCCTTTTGTTGCGCGAGGAGCAACATGCCGGTGAGTGCCGGTGGAAAGAGGCACCCTTCGGTGATGCTGCAACAATTTTTTTAACTTCAGGGCATTTACACGATAGTTTTAAGACAAGTTCCTCAAATAAATCACACTATAGGAACATCAAAAGAAAGTGCAACAGAGATTAGAAATAACTCATTATTGTTATTATAGGAAAGTGGTCTAAAGATGCGTGATGCAAAGTAAAGAGGGGGACTTACCTGTCAGAAGAGCATATAAAAACTGGGTCTTGGGATGCTGCCTGAGCCCCCTAAACGCCGTGTTGGGTATCCTCTCCATAATACCCTCGTAAAAGATGCGCCGCACCTCCTCATGATCCCCGCACTCGAACTCGCGGATATAAACCACATCTTTCCTCACATCCCTCGCCTCTGCGGGGTTCAGAGCCGCGCTGGCCGGCGCAGAGCTCCACATCATCGACTCTTTTTTGGTCCCAGGTATAGCATCATGTTCGTCCGCAACAATTTTAGTCTCGCAAACCATTTTGGGAGACGAAAAATGCATGCAACTGGCCGCAAAAACCACTACAGCTCGGAAAAAAGTGGGGGGGAGAGTGAAAATGGATGAGGTTTTTGTTATAAAACAGAGAAACGATGAATGGGATAAGACGAAGGGGGATGTTCTGCTGCAACCCTGAGCGTTTCTGACGACCAAGAAGTGCCGTTGTGATTAACGTCGTATTTATATGCCAGCAGGGCGGGTAGATTCAGGTTCAGGGGTTGGGGTGGACTTCTCGACGCACAGATTGGTGGAAACGCAGAGGGAGGAGGGTGAGGCAGACTGTGTCTCTCTGCATCTGATCAGAGCCCAGAAGTGTGGGCTTTAAAGATGTGAGCCCAGGAGAAGTGGGTGGGATGGCGAGATTGCGTATAGAGGTTGTTTCTGAACAGGTTTGGCTTCTTAATCTCTTTCAGTGAGGAGGATCCCCGGTTTTTTCAGATGGCTATTAAAGGAGGCGATACAAAGGCGCAAGGTAAAGAGGGGGCGATGCGTCAAACCGGAGGAAACCCTCTAACAGGGAGACTGCAGCTTATAATGAAACTCTTAGCTTATCGTTACTTATAATGGCGGTTGATGATCAATTTGAGGTGAAAATTGTTCCTTTCCAAGCACCTAGATCGTTTATCAATTACGTAATTGCCCATGTAAATA
Source organism: Notothenia coriiceps (assembly GCF_000735185.1). Lineage (NCBI taxonomy): Eukaryota > Metazoa > Chordata > Actinopteri > Perciformes > Nototheniidae > Notothenia > Notothenia coriiceps. Next base: position 12,409 of record NW_011361129.1, read on the forward strand.
TACTGCTTTGACATAAGAAGGTGGAAAATATCTCCAATGGTCTATATTCTGATACGAATCAGCGTTAAAAACACACTTTAATCGTTAAAATCAGCTGTTATTCGCCATATAATGCGTTAATGCAGCCTCCTCCGCCTGTTGACTGACAGCTCTGCTGCACTGCAGTGATTCCTCCCCGGCTTCCCTCCGCTGTGTCACCCTGCTCCTGTCATGCAACAGCCTCAACACGGAGAACATATCTCGCCTTACTGCGCATCTGAAACCTACCATCAGCCATTCTGTCTGACTGAGACTTGCACCAAAGCACCAGCAGCGACCACAAAACCGGCTTTACGCACGGTGGTGGAGCTGGTGATGCGACCCTTTGTTGTTCCCCCGACCCTCCCCAATTAACCGTGACTGTCATTAAACACTCAAGCATTCATGGATTAAAGTGGTGCTATGACATGCGCGTGCTTTTATTTTTTGACAGCGCCAATATAACGCTGAGATGTGTCATCACCGTCAAAGGTAATAAAAGCTGTTAATGCTAAACAATAATGTCCACGGCTGCACCGTTTTTTTGCATAGTGATATCCCCAAAATAATGTCGTCATTTTAATACCGTAAATAAGAAAATGTGAGGTAATATTTTCATTTAAGTCCAGAGAAGAGCCTCAATCGCAGAACTAGTTTGAACTGGATCAACCTGCTATTGATAAGGCTGCATCCACCCCCACTCCCTCCTCCTTGGTGTCCCCCTCATCCTCTTCCTCCCACCATATGAAGGAGGAGGTGGAGTGGCTGATAACCTGCAGAGTTCTCAAAGTCCTCACACACTCTGCTCAGCCCGGACATTTGACAAAAAATGCGTCGAAAGACGTTTTCCACGCATCAGCGCCTGCTCTGCAGCGGAGCTCTCCATACCGACCGGGCGGAAGATGCTCTGAGCATGCGCAGTGGACTCTTCTCTATCTCCTGCAAGTGATGCCTTCAAGTTCTGTCGGTGATGTTGCAATCATGAAATAAGCATGAAACTTCAAAACATCTAATTATGAACCAGAAAATAAAATGATTGATAACAAGTACACCAATTAGCACGAGGTGCTACCAACGTACTCTTGTAAAGTAATTAAAAAAGCCATATATATGTTTATGACTTGTTATTTAGCCACTGCAGGAGCAAGTCTCTATATTACAACATTTGTTTGTCCCTTATTTACATTTTCTCAATGAACTCCTTACAAAAGGAAACTCGAAAAGCCCAATTCAATGTAAATGTACACACATATTTAAATAAATCACAAAGACAATTAAACATTAACACTAAGTATGAGTATAGTGGTTCTTAAGTCATGGTATGTGGATTTTGTGTATGCAAATAACGTTTGCTTGGCCGTGTCAGTCACGTGACTATACATACTTCATTTGCTAGCCAGTTTGCAGTACATACTGATTAAGTTTGTATGAGGCAGTGTGTTAGTATGTGATTCTGAACGCAGCCCTTATCTGACCGTCATCACATGTCTCCTGAACATCTAATAATAATCAATCCGGCTGTCGGTGTGAAGCGAGTCAGCTGCAGAGTGGATGGATTTTCAACAGTGTGGTTAACTCACAGCGTGCTCTGTAAAATAGTAGTGAAAACGCATTAAAACCATGTCCAGAGTTCAATTCACGGTTATGTTCTTTCTCTACGGAAGAACAATTACACAACAACCACGCGTAAATAAATCTGTGAGCCTTGTTGCCGGTGTCTGGGTGTAAAGCTGCTCTTCAGAGCCCCACATATTGTTCTAATCTTCAGTCTGACCTCTGACTCTCCCCCCCTCCCTCTGAAGGTCACATCATGCCACTGCTGACTCTCATGCCTCTGCTCCCGCCGTGACCTCTGACCTTTTTCAGCAGGGCGGCCAGACAGGACTCTGCTCTTCAGAAGTCTGTCGTGTGTGGGGTACAAAAGGTTGTTTTTTTATCCTCTTCTCTGGAAAGGTTTTTTACAGCACTTTTTTTTTATAAAAACAGACAAATTCACATTCCACAAATAAGCAACACACATGAAGTGCTCTGAAGAAGGGCTATGAATCGCTGGGCCCCTGGGCACAGACATATAAACGACCTCCTTTAGTTAACTTAGGTTCCCCAACCCCCACCCAACCACACGCTGCCAATGGTCATGTTACATTCTGTCAGTCAACTTGACCTCTAAGTGGATCACATCCTAAACGTTACTATATTCTCTTGCTTGAGACGAAAAGAGGTAAATTAAGCTCAAGCTACCAGCTGCAACAGATCCATCCACACGCAATCCTCTATGGAATTTAGGAAAAAATGTAAGTTTGTTATTTAATTCAACTATCTCCCCTAAGAAACCCTCAGCGCCTGCCACCCCCTCCTCTGTCTCCCCAGCCTGAGAAGGTTGTTTGTGTCCAAATACAGAAAGCTCTAGTTCAGTGGTCTCAAACTCAAGGCCCGGGGGCCAAATCTGGCCCGCGACTTCATTTTATGTGGCCCCACAAGAGCTTGCAAAGAATATAATATGTTTGTTATACGGTTACAGGGCGATTTACAGAAGCACGTTGCCCATACATGGAGCACAATGCATCTCAAATTAGCCTTTTTCAAAGAATTGATTTTTTTTCAAAATGTCACCTTTTTTATTTTGCTTTTCTTTTAAAATCATTTTGTGACATTCTCACTGAAGAGACTTGCAATTATTTGCCCTATAGGCTGTTGTGGAAATGTTGTTAACATGCATCTCCTTTTACTCTTTTGAGCTACTATCCCTGATGTACTGCACAGAGGACATCCTGGTCTTTCCAGTGATATGTCATTGGTTACAATTGCATGCTGGGAAGTTCCTCTTTCTTTTCATCCAAAATAGCTGGCATACCAAAAACAAAATGTTATAGAAGCAGGAGGAGAAGTCAAATATTGTTGAATAATTGTAATTTTTACCATGAAAATCAAATATGTTCTTGTTTATTAACATGTGAAGAACTATATAATTAGTTCTGAAAGCAATTCAATAATTCAAGTTTTCAAATAACAGCTCTTTTATAACTGTCCATTCTAGTGGACGTCAGGACCATCTTCATGGACTTAATGACTCAATATTGTTGCAGGAGACGAAACTAAAGCAGACATTTTCTGTAGATAGTTAAGGCAGATTCAGATTGTGAGCTCTCAGATGATGAGAGAGATGATGATTTCACACCTGGGATAGAAGAGGGTCAAGAAGAAGGGGGGAAAGATGCAGGAGGCTCCATGAGCGCACAGATACAGACAGAGAGACAGATGGGACGAGCTATCTGTCCCTCTGTGGGCCAAGAGTAGCACGTATGTCTTATTATTGTTTTTATTTTAAGTGGAGCCATGAGAAATGAGAATTGCCTCAGGAATGCAAGTTTTGTCTTTTCAAACTAATATGGTCCCGACGTCCTCTACAGTGGACATACTGGAACATTTTAAAATAAAATAAAATAAGTCTAAATTGCAAGATGTTTTTTTAACCCTAAATAGGTAGGAAATTGGAAGACACTTTTTTCCCTCGGGTCCCAGCTTTCAGACCGAGTTAATTATGAAGTTATTACCCTATCCGATAATAATCCAATGCAGAGGCAATAATGTAATATAATGCATTATTTTATAAATATTAAATATTTATATATGTATTTATATAGTCTTAAAGTTAAAACCGGCCCTTTGAGTGCAACCATAATGCGAATGTGGCCCGTGATGAAATTGAGTTTGACACCCCTGCTCTAATCGATATCTGCTGCGTCCAGACTGAAAGGGGAATGGCTTTCATGACTTTTTCGAGGAAAAGCCAGGGCCCTGTGAGCCGAAAACCTCCTCAATTTCTGTCTTGATATCAAAAAAAGAATATACTACTACTACTTCACATACTACCTCGAAGTGTAGAAACACCCTCTCAAGAATGTGTGTTTTTAACACAGTGCTGAGATAGCTTAAGGTGCAAGACACCAACATTTATTTAAAGTTCAATTTAGGCACAGTTTCAAATGTTAAAGACAGAATAAAAAGTGTCTCTGTGAATGCTCTTGTTTAAGTGACGTCCTAGTACCTGAGGTCTGTCTCCCTCTTGTGGTCAAAGGTTAGCGGCACTAATTTATACTAAAATACTAAAGCGTTTCTGATACATGAAATGAGGCCATTTCTGAGGTCATATTCAGGAAATGTTTTAACTTTCCATTAGAAATTACCCCCAATGGCCCTATAGTATTGAAAGTGATTTCCTTTTGAGACGGACTCATACAGCAGCTGGGGCCAATTAGAAGAAGTCCCTTTGACCTTGTTGCTATGGGTGATATAAGCCTTGAGACGTTTGATGAATATCGCCTGTTGTTGAGAGATGTGGAGTTTCTTGACCTTGTGGTAGGAAGGGAGCTTTAAAAGTGTTTAAATACAGGAAATACGAACAACCACAAAAACTTTGATATTAAAATACGTTTTTTGTTTTTTTTAATGATTGAGCCAAAAAGAGAACACTTTTGGATGTTCGACATGATAGACTGCTTTGTTTGATTGAAGTTGGCTGGGATCACTTGCATAAAAGTGATGTCACAGTCACACACTTCTTTGAATCGTTTACTGTAGCGTTACATTATCGGGTTGTTGCTTATATTGCAAATCTGATCAAAACACGCCCATTTAAGATCAATCTGAATCATGATAAATAACAATTAAGTACGTTTTTTACAAACGTTTACCCTGAACGTTGCTTATTTATTCATTAATGTTTATACAAGGACATGGAGACTCACTTAAAAACCAAGTCTTCAGGGCTTTTAACAAATACATACAAAATATTAGCCACTTTTATTACATTTAATTAATTATAATGTATTGAATACTGGACTCTTTTATTAATATCAACTGAATATGCCTAAGCCTGGAGTATATTGTTGCATTAAACATACTGTGTGGTGGCAGTTGGACCATAAATAGCTGGTTCTTTATGCTTATTTCACAATTCAAACCATGATTTCCTTTGTCCCCTCTGTCCCTTTTCAATCTCTCTTGGGTCCGTTCTTCCATAGCACTGGGCATGCATTTTCTAAGATTGTCATACGATGAGTAATTCATGATGGAACAGCAGAAATATACATATATATAATTAATGCATTATCATGCACATCACTTATTCATTGTGCCGTGCTAACATTGGCAAATTCTCCAGCGTCCTCTTGTTGCTGTTGCCAAGAGTTTACACTACTTTTACATTTTGATATCTCTCACACAGGGAGACATCTCCTAGATCAACGAGAGTATCGGGACATATTTAAAACGAGCAACGGGAGAATATTCACTGTGACTCCAGATGTGCTTGTGTAAGTGTCTGATGACCGAACGTCTTCACAGATAGCTTGAAACTGGTTTAAGTTACATAGTGTATGAATTAAGGTCCTTTTTAGTTTTTTCTCATTAATCCAGTGGTGACAGCAAATAAAGTTGGGTTGCTTTTGTCCGGGTTGTTTTGTTTTTCTCGTCATGAGGAAAGAGGCATTACCAGCTGCTGAACGGATTTTGTTTTATTTATTTCTCAGTTTCATTTCACACCAGCTGCTTCTCATCTTTCATAGCATCTCATTGATTGTTTCGTAACGATCACCATGTTAGTCTGTTTTATTTCTGATTGTGTTGTCTTCACAGACCTTTACAAAAGACTCTCAATGAATCAGCAGCTCAAGAAGAAAATATACTGCTTGGAGCAAAATCCATACCTCTTGATGGACAGCATTTAGCAGAATCTGAGGTAATCCCTTCTAGCACACCACAAATATGCTTTTATGTGCTTGAAAGGGATCTGACCTGAAACATCAAGAGGCATGGAGGACGTTGGTATCACATCGCTGTCCCCATCTCTGTTCTCATAATTGGATCAGTCTAATGCTTTGAGGTCAAAAATAAGCTGGGAAAAAAGTCAAGGAAAAGGAATCAACACACATTACACAAGTAGTTAGCTTAAAGTTATCAACACAAATGTGCTAAAAGACATTACTGAAGACTCAAATATCTAACTAATGATTCAGCAATTAACAGTGGAAACGATTCCTAAAATTCACCAATAAACAGTGCAAATATATAGATAACAGTCACAATTAAATAGTTGGAATATTTAGCTAGATAGCAGGAAAATGTGCTAAACTTTACCAATACACAGTAAAATATTGACCTTTAAAGTTCCCGAAATAAAGATGAAATAGAAAGCTTAAAGTATTGAATAAATGGTTGAAACATATGTTGCCCCTCCAAGTGCTAACAGTGTGACTGAAGACTTACTCCAACCAAATGTAAATCCTCACAATTCAATTGTATGAAAAAGTCACAACATTCACTTTTATATAATAAATATTTTGAACAATAACTTCAAATGAATATGAAAGGCTGCTTGAGCTCAGCTGACAGGGCAAAAAGGGTCGGGAAAAATATCTACTTGCAGTCTTGTGCTATAACTGTCATCTCATTCCCACTGAGCACACGGCTGAATTATACATTTGCAAGCTTTAGATTCTCCCGG
>NW_011361129.1:19464-33763 GCF_000735185.1 Notothenia coriiceps
GTGCAATAAAGGGGGATTTGCCTCGATATTGCTTGCGGTGCATGGCGGCCCCTCTGGGCTGAGATTCCTGGCAGGACACGGCGGACAGTGCAGTGCTAGGGTTTCATGTTTTGGATCTATTTACAGTGTTTTACCCCATCTGCATTTACAGCCATGGGGTAAGAAGAGAGTGCTGCATCGCTGCGACACAGCTGGCGGCATGCCTTCACTCAGAGCCCCTCCTGCTGGGGGAGAGGAGGAACTACAGGGTTACTTCACTTTAATCTATTGTACATAATTAAAAAGGTGTCTGTGTGGGAGGAGGTGAGGTCAGCTTCCAGCAGAAGACATCACTTCTGTGGCTGGTAACACATCCCTCCCCCCCCCACACACACACACACACACATACCATGTATACATCACTTCAGGGGACATTACATTGACTTACAAGCATTTCCTGGAGACTTACCCTAACCTTAACCATAACCAACACATGCCTAACCCTAACCCTAACTAAGTCTTCACAGAAAGACTAATGATTCCCCTTATGGGGACCTCCATTATGTCCCCATAAGGGAGGCGAGTCCCCACACGTGACACTGTAAACAGATTTAGGTCCCCACAAGGATAGTAATACTAGGCCACACACACATATACATTGCATCTATTTAAATAAGACTTGCATAGTTTTCTGATTCTAAGATATCTTTTTTTTCTGGACATTTTTATAAATGACTGAATAATTGAGTGAAATAGTAAAAAATAGTTGTTGCTTAAAAATTGACATAAATGATTGCGTTTTTCCAGAATTGTTTCCGATGCTTTCCTCTAAACTTTAAGCAGTAGAGAAACACAACATTTCCTACTTTTTAATTACAAATCATAACCATTTATGTAAGGCATAGTGTTGTAATTGATAACATTGAGAAAAATAAAGTAGAGCCATTATTAAAGGAGTTTACCATGTTTTTTTTAAGCAAATATGCAAAGAACCTATAACTTTATACTCAAACTCTATTAGGGTTCTGTGACAGTAAACTTAATTTTTCCAGGTATTGGAGAATTTTTAACACAAACAATTAATGGATAAATCAAGACAAAATAATTGTTAAAGCCAATTATAGAAGTGGAAATACTCTTTACACATTTGTTACACATAGGTCACCTAACAGAGACCAAAACAAATAAAGGTAATTCATTGTTTTTTATTGATAGGTACAACATTAAGACAATAAATGTGGCGTCTTACTCTTGTGACACAATGTTAACAAAGTACACTGTTCATGAACAAGCAACCATAAGACAAATATTATTTCTATCTCTATCCGTCCTCCCTTCCCCTGTCGATATATATCGTTCGTCACTATTTCTTGCATACACCTCTGTCAGGCAGAGAAAACCCGTGTACATATACAGAATCTATACATACAATCTACAATAACAGCAGTTTAACAAAAAGTGCTGTAAATTCATGCTACAGTGCTGTGCTAAATCAAGACTTACAAATACGCTTTCTCCACCTAAAGAAAAATTCAAAAAAATTAGTTCGAACTTCTGATAAAAAATTATTTGTTCTGATGTCGTTACAAATAAATCTTCATTGTTTGTTCCAAAAGATATATTACTTTCTTTTAGTTACCCAACCTTTGTTTGCAAAAGGCTGCAAATCATTTAAATGTTACCGATTCATAATAAGCGATTTTTTTATGTTTTATTGAAGTATTTTGAGCCGTTAATAAATAAATTCCACGTGATGCTACAGTTTGATGTGTATAATCGTCGTAAACATGAAATCTCAAACAACACATTCAACGAGTTAAGTTTATCGATGCATTCTACTGTATCTACATACAGTCAAATACTAAAAAGTACAAAAGATAGTTTATGCTTCATAGATGAGAAACTGACCTAGATCCCGTGACGATGAAGACAAACTAAATTAACAGGAGTGTTTCACAATGTAAAACCTCAGTGGTATAAAAGTCGTCCCCAAAAAGGCAAAACAACAACATGAGAGAAAAGGAAAATAAAGTGCCTATTGCGTGAATAAGTTAACATGAAGGTCGCTGTACATGAGTTTAGAGGTTTAGAACAGGGTGGGTGTCAGTGTGTGGAGGGGGGGCAGGGTCTTCAGCGCAGAGAGTTGACGGGCATGCAGTCACACAGAGCCCTCCTCTCCGCCCGCAGCACCAGCGTCTCTGTCTGCAACAAACAACAACAAACATGTAAACATCAGTTAAGTCTGAGGGTGTCACTAGTCCTATTTCTGTCCTCCTCACTTTTACAGTTTGCTTAAAGGTCCCCTATCATACTGTTTTTCATCAATATATTAAAGGTCGCAGATATATACAAAACAAAACATGTCTCTGAAGTGTTTGGCTGAAACACCAAACAGATCATTGTAGCATCCCATAATCCCCTCTGTTTCAGCCCTGTTTCAAAAGTGCTGATTCTCTGTCTGTTACTTTAGATGAAAATAAGGAGCCACGCCCCTCTGAGAGATATTTGGTTAAAAAGAACACATTAGCCGCGTTCACACCAAGTACTTTGCCGTACTTAGTTCCCAGCACTTAGTTCCCAGCACTTAGTTCCCAGCACTTAGTACCCCCATGGAACTAAGAGCAGATCGCGTTCACACCGGAATAAGTTCCCTGAGGGAAGATTATTCCATGGGGGTACTAAGTGCTGGGAACTAAGTGCTGGGAACTAAGTGCTNTTCCTCATTTTGCTCAATTTAACACTGCCTTTCATGCTCGGATTCAGTGAGAACAGCACCATCTGGTGGCCTGAAATATGTACTACAGGAGGCTGTCTCCTCCTGATTGGTGGAGTTGGCGCAATAGCCGTAGCGAAACTTCTGTGACGACATAAAAGTGTTCAAATCTGGATCAGATCCGTTGCAGCCCCTTTTTTAGAGATTTGGGTATGGAGGAAAATAGAGAGGGTTGTGTTTTCTGACACTTAGTTCCCTGGAACACCGGGGATACATATTCATGCATAAAAGATGTAAAAAATTGCATTTTGCATGATAGGTCACCTTTAAATGAATAAGCTGTCTTTTCGGGACACTTACTTATTCACTTATTTTTGGCTGAGTTACATGACAACTTGATGTGTGTGTAAAAATAGTCCTACATTCAGCAGAGGATTAACATAGTTTAGTTTAGCACCTAAGACTGTAACTATGGGTAACAGTTAGAACTGGACTCGGTCCAAAGGTAACACACACCACCTGCCTGCACTTCTAATGGCTCACTCATTTACAGCATATATATTGCTTGTTTAATCTTTACAAGAACTGAAGTGGATAAATGTCAGGTTGTGGCTTCACCCGGGGCCCTGTTGGACTATTTCTTGGCAGAGAAATTCCTTCAAGCCATACCTGGTAGAAAAAATACTGGAATACCAATTTAAATAGGTCCCATTATGCACATTTTCAGGTTCATATTTGTATTTAGCTACTAATCCAGGGTATGGCAAGGAATCCTGAAGTCAAATGTAATTTAAGACCTTTTTTAAGACCCTTTCCATACATTTTAAGACCTCATCGCCACTTTTCAACCGGTTACATTGGCGACACACTTTACCTCACATTTACTAAGTATTGATTGTCCTTCCTCCTTATCTTCCAACCATTTGAACGCAAACTTGCATTTCCCCATAACGATGTTGTTTAACAACCGGCGTAAACGGACCTTCGCACGCTATCAAGCAGTGAGCGTGCGATGTCCTGTTCAGATGACCTCAAACCCAACGGGATGCCATAAATAAACTACACACCTACGCAATGATTACATTCAGGCAGACTTTAGAATCCAACCTCTTTGGACAATTTATATACTTATTGAAAACAAGCTACAAAATGTAATGCCTTGGAAAATGCCGCTTAATACTTTTTAATAGCCTTCATTTTCGCTAAATTGATTTATCAACTTTTAATACTTTTTAAGACCTCGCGGACACCCTGTAATCAGAGCAGATTACCCAGTCTGCTCTGGTTAGCTGCCCTCTGTTGTGATTGCTCAACCACTTAGAGATGTCCCGCCCCTTAGCCTATCATATTAGAGCACTAGCTTAATATGTTATCTTAAGGATGTCACCATGATTTACAGCTGAACATCTGGGATCTCTGACTTCATTAACACAAAGGAATACATTTTAAAAAAACCTCCCGAATATGTTCATCAGCCTGTCATGTCATGTATAATAGTAGGGAAAGCCAAGCTGAAGCACCAACAGGTAAACCCGGGGACATTCCCTAAAACGTGAGGAAGAAGGATGAGAAACGCCCCCTGGAGTCTGTTGTCACTTTATTTTCTTCCCTTCTTCGGAAAAAGGATGAAAAACCGAAGAAAACATCAACCGGAAGGCTCCGAACAGAACTTGACAGCATTGAGAAATCTTTTGTGTTTACGGTCACCTCTACGACGACTTCTCGTTATTGTTCTCTTATTTTTTTGTCAAACTATGATTCAGTTCTGAAGTTCAGTTTTTTCATACAGACAGCTCGTATTTTCTCCTCTCCTCGACACTTGACATGCCTGTACCTCGGAGTACAAATGTTGAAAAGGTGCCTGTTGTAAGAATCACTCCTCTGCTCCAACTCGTATAACTCTCACCCCTCCTGAGCATCATTCAGGAATCGGACATAAAAACTGAAACAATAAAAAGGCTAAGGGTAACAACCGAACAAAAAGTACAGAAATATTCTTCAGTCCTGCATTTTGGCGGTGCAGGAAAGGGAGGACCCGTCTCTCCTCGACGCACGAGTGCTGGATTTGGCCCAAATGTGTATGCAAATACTTGTAAGTATGTAAACATGTTTGTTTTTTTATTGAAGAGGAGGATAAGAAATTTGGGATGTGTGACTTTGAGGCCTTGAAGCTCCTCAGGAGGTGTTGGTGATGGGTTTGTATTTCTTGAGACGGGTCCACTGTCCTGTGGAGTAGTTCATTTCGAAGACTGTGTCCACCAGCATGGTGGTGCTGCCGGTGCCGTCCGCCTTGGGGAGAACCTCCGTGTGTTCGCTCAGCTTGATCTGGATGATGTCCCCCTGCTCCGGGCACGGGTTCTCTGCAGGACGGCAGGAGGAAGCAGAGGGTTATCAAAGGGTCTAACAGGTTGGTTTGTTGCGTTAAGAAACTACCCGGGATACTTCCTGTAACTTCCTGCATTTATGCCACTGGTTTTATTTCAATTGAACAAGATCCTGACATCGAATATGACCTCTGACTCATCTCCCAACTTAACCTAATAGAAATGTGTCCTAGCTTAGTAGTTATTTAGGAAAGGTTGCAGAGTCACTGTCCTCCTCATTAAGGTAAGAAACTTTGACCTTATGCAGATGTGTGGTTGACCCCTTTGCCAGGCATTTTGATCAGTCACTGAATAAAGAACAGGCATAAATATAAGAACCGTTTGTAATTGATTTCTCCTGTACCTCTGGATCCTGCCATGAAGCCCAGGATGAGGGCCTTCTCCGGTCTGGTGACCTTGTTGGCCGTCTTGAACATCTCCTGGGCGGCGTACATCTGGTCTCTCTGAGGAGCAGGAACAGCAGAAGGGAATTAAAAATCCATACATTACAATTAAACTATTATTGTGTCTTTGAACCACCAAGCAACCTCCACCTCCACCTTACCGTGAGGGACAGATTCTTTTTGGGCTGGGGCTGTGGTGGCGTGGGGGTGGGTGTGGGTGTCTGAGGGGTGCTGGGGGGCTGGGTGGGGGTCTCTGGCTGGCTGGCGGTGGCGGCTGCTGGGGGCCCGTTGCTGGCGGGGGTGGAGACGGGCGTGCTTGGAGACGTGGGGGTCGCGGGGTTGGTCGTGTTGCTGGCGTTGTACATGGGCGTCCTCTGTTTGTACTGGCCCGGTAGTGTTGCCGTGGCGCCTGCGCCCGCTGTTGCCGACTCCTCTGGTTGGCGTGCCGACTGCAGCGTGTCCCGCCCCGACCCACCGGCGTTCGCTTCAGAGGGGGGTGGAGAAGAAGAGACATTGTGAGATTGACATGATGCAAACACCTGAGTTCTGCTAAGCGCCCCGATAAACATTCCTGTTTGTCATCTTGCAATATACAGATTTATATAAATAGTTATCCACGCAATAAACCATATTTAATTTTGTCTCAATTTACATTATTTTGTTTCATATTCTGTTCTTGTACATATCATATGTGACCTGCTCTATCGATATCAGTCACATTGACCCGAAGACACATTTTGAGTTGTATCCACTGTTGGAAAGAGCTTTCTAATGATATCAGGATTGTTGTTGAACTCAAAATATTAAGCAAAACATGTCACATTATATATAATGACTCTCACCGAGTCATCATTTTGAGAAAAGTTTCCTCTTCTCTGGAATCCATCGATCTGATTGATTATTAGCGGCTACTAAATGATCAAAGTAGTACGGAGGAAGCATATTTTCGTTTGGATTACTGGCCTGGGGGAAGCTCGCGAGCGCGTTTGTGTGTATTTGTTTCCCGGGGAAAACCCTCAGGAGAAACACCGGCCGTTGTTATGCCTGCTGTGACGTTACGTTACTCCGTTCTCCGCTTGTAATTATGCCGTCACAAGCTTCAACGTTGTATTTATCATCTGAATTTGCAGAAACAAGTTTAATATTCTGAAAGCCAAGACTTTGTTTATTTTAAATCAGATAAAAAACAAACTGTAACGGACCCTGCCGTGTTATTTATGGTTACTATACGCTTACATTCATAATGTCAGCCGGAGGGAGGGGGGCGGCGCTAAGGAACAGCAGAGTGGCGAGTGAGAGCTGTCATCTTCCCTTTACGAGCTTCAAACATGTATTTATCGTGTGGTTTTGGAAATAAAAGTTTCATATTCTGAAAGCCAAGACTTTGTTTATTTAAAATCAAACAAAACACCCGAACCCCGAAAAACTTTTTTGTTACGCAAATCCACGTTTATTTTGAAATGAGCCGTTGATTTCGATAGAGCGGGTCACACATTCTATTTACATGTATATAGACTTTTTGCACCACTTTCTATTTTGTATTTTATTATATATGTTGCATTGTTGGAGGAGCTCAGGTCAGAAGATTTTCATTGCCATTTCCACACTGTAGCTGCTTTGTGCATGTGACGATAACACTTTGAATCTTGAAAGGCCCTCCTGCTGCCTGGAGGGAGGTTTTTGTCTGTGAGAATATAAAAGCACTTTTCAATACAGTTCTCTGTGTTTGTCTAACCTGGCTGTGCCTCGGAGCTGGGGATGTAAGAGGAGGAGGGGACCATGCTGGGTGTGGCCGGCAGGTAGCTGGTCGACGGCAGGGGATTCTCGGTCAACGCCCCCAGTTTCTGTCAAACAAAACGGTATTAGTTACGAGGGTCAGAGAAAAACTGAGTGATACAGAGAGGCGGTCATTTGAGACGATGTTTAAATGCTGTGGAGTAGAGTACCTGTGCAGACACCAGGCCTGCAGCGTAGTCTGGCGTGGTGTTCTCCACCACCGCTGCTGCTGCCGCTTCTTCTTTGGCTGCTTTCTCTCCCGCCTCCGTTTCTAAAGCAGAAGATACCAACTCATGAACTCATGGTGCAGCTTTAAAATGTGGGCTGGTAGAAGACTGGGTATATAGTTACCCAAAGTCTTTCTTCTCCTCTTAGCTTCTCTTCCAGCGCCGACCATATCCAGCTCGGAAATATCTAAGAGCTAGAAAAGGGGGGAAAAGTCCAGAATGATAAAGCATTTATTCAATAGAACTGGACCACAATAAAACGACTCAGACTTGACTTTGATCTAGGAGGGTTTTCTGGAATCTGACATTACCTTGACCCCCCTCTCCTTGCGCAGAGGCGTCCGTGCCGGGGCGATAGGCGTGCGGTTACTGGGCGGGCTGAACATACTGGGGGCCGTGGGACTGCGGAACGGGGCCTTGTTGGGAATCCCCTTGAGAGGAGCTGAGAGGAACAAATGTATCAGCAACAAGAGTCTGAATAAAAACGTTCTTGCAAAATGATCGCTATGATGGTACTTTGTTTTTTAGAAGCACTGAATGAGCTTCCGTTGATATTCAACTCACTGGTTGTGTCGATCTTTTTCACCAGTCCTCTCCCTTTGGCGTGAAAAGGCACTCCAGCTGTCTTTTTCAGCTGCTGCGCTGTCTCTATGGCTAGAAGGGAAAAGAAAGTAATGTTGAACAAATAATCAACAAAGTACACACGCTGATCTCGTAAACAATGCCTAACAAGTAGAAATATGCCAATATCAAGCCAAAGGAAGCAAATGACACTGATGCTTTCAAATACTGCAGAGAAATGTATTCGTTGAAGGTTAACTTACATTTCTGCAGCAGCTCCGCTCTGAGTGTCGCACTCTTGGGTTTCCTCTTCAGCTGGAAATGTTTGACGGGGGGTGTAAGGGGTCCCACCAGAGTGGTTAACGCACTTTTGTTCAGGTACTGGCACTCCAGAGGAAGCATGTTCGACGCCTCGCACTCGCCCACTGGGGGGGGACAGAAGCCGAGGGGAAGAGATTCATCAGCTGATTTACAGAAGGACAGATGGAGGATCTAGCACTCACTTCACAACCTCACTTGCCCATGTTTAGCAGATGAAACATGTTAGCAAACAAGCTTGCAAAATATCACTAAACATTAGAATCCATATGCCAATGTTGGCCAGATGGAATAAAAAGGTGTATGTACACTCTATAAAGGATAAAAGCAACACTTTATTAAGGGTTTGTATCGTTAATGAAAACCTTTTGAAGGCCTCATGCATAAAGATGTTAGCTTTTAACAAAAAAGTACCGTAAATACTACAAAAAAATGCATTCATAACATGCAATTTCAAAACAATGACATATGCTCACTATTCCCACATACACCAAACGTTATGACCATATTCACATGGGAGATATTGAACCCCTCAAGCTATTCATAAAGTATCAAAAGACAGGGTACTGAGTCTGACTGAGAACAAATAAAAGTGTTTAGTAGATTCTAATATCCTCTTATTTTCCAGACTGTCAGAACATTTTGTATTAACCATAAGTTCATACTCTGCTGTAATTACACTCTTTGTTCCAGAGCAGCGGGCTGAGTAACACAACATTAGTATTACTGGTGTATTTTGAACCCATGGATTCTCTCAATGTGGGTCCACCCACACAACTAAAGACACAGTCACACGCTGCCTACCTTTCTCCCTCAGCTCTCCGAGGATATCCTGCACATTTGGATTCTGCTCCTCCAGGTCCAGGTTGAGAGAGCCGGTCTCTGGGAAGGACTTGAGGATGTCTGCGACCATCAGCACCCAGGGCTCCGAATCCACCGTCGCCAGCTGGATGATCTCTGACAGGGCCTCCTTCATCTAGAGAGAGGAAGACGGGGTTAGTAATAATAATACATTTCATTTATACACGCTTTTTCAGGTGCTCAAAGACACTTTACAGAGGAGATAAAAAGGAAATCAAATAATTCACACATAAGTCTGAGTCTTAACACACTTTCTGATCAAGTACTTTACTTCAGTATAATGATGGGGTACTTTTCTTGAGTATTTCGATTTACGGCTACTTTGTACTTCTACTCTACTACAATTCAGAGGAAAATATTGCACTGTTTCACTCCACAAAATGAGTTACTCAGACTATAAGTGAAACCAAACACAACCCTACCTGAGGAGTTCATGATAAAAGGAGGACTTGACGTTATTATTGTTTATTTGCAGTTTAATGTCTTGAGCTTTCAGTCATGTAAAACGCAAAGTACTTTCTTTAAGTCTTTTGACCAATGGCAAGAAAATCTAAAATGCATTACATTCACAAGAACAAATTAATATGCTGAAGGCGGTCTTTCTCGTATCTGCTGATCAACTGTTCCTTCCTATCCTGTTGCTGTGTCATTTCAGTGAAGCTGCAGATCAAATGGCTTCCATGTAATCGCCGATTGATCACCAAGATTTGTATCTGCGGCTTGTGACAAAATGATGCAACAGGATTTGCGAAGCATCTGTCAACTATTATTATTTACATGCAGCTTGTTTACATTGACATTGATGACATGTTGGCAACAGTAAAGATCAGAGCGACCTACAGTATTTAAAATAAAGACAACACCATCGACTACAATGAAGGCAGACATCTGGCAGCAATCAAATCATTTGAGTTACAAACAGCATTAGTTACACTTCATCTGATTTCATTGTGTGAAGTACACGAGAGCCACCTACTGACTGTACAAGAACAACATTCCTAAACTCTTCATCGCTTGGCAATGTTTGCAGATGAGCAACTTTACCGAATATTATATTGAAAGCAAAACAAAACAGAAACTAGGGCTGACTTATGGGGGTAAAGTAGCTACGCACATTCACTAAAGTTGTGTACATACATATAAGTCTGAGTTTTAACACACTTTCTGAATATGCATTATTAAATAAGGAAATTGGCTTCACTTTTAACAGCGGTGATAAACAAATGAATCCATCAAAAATAATAATCCAGTCATTTAATACATGATTTTGCATAATAAGTACTTTTAATTTTGGTACTTTAAGTTTATTTCGTTGTCAATTTATTCCTACACTGTGGTACTTCTACTTCACTTAAGTACAAAATCTGAGTATTCTTACAGTTTGCAGAAGAAGGGAATTGTGTCTGTCTGTAACACACTTTCTGAATATGCATGACAAAGATGACGGGTGTCTAACGTTGAGGCAGCTTATCAAGTGATGAGTGGGACTAGATGCTGGGACCGCCTCCAGCTCGGCCACTCTGCTCTCTTGTGCCCATCCCACCATAATGTCTGAACGAGGACAGCTAGGCTAATGTTTCCCGGTGTCGCTGCTCAACCACTGCAGAAAAAACGCGATTATATAGTCAAGTCGGTCGTTTAGCTAGTTAACGAACTTACGCGTAGACGTCTTTCTCAAGAACGAATGTAAATCGGCCCGGGCGCAGGAATATCATGTTCTAGTTTTTTTACGTTAGTTCGCTAACTATATTAACCGTTGCAAATAATCAGTTAGAGATAGCAAGCTAATGCTAACTAAATAGGTGATTAAGCATGTTTAGATGTTTCACCTGTAGTTAAACACCAACAGAACAAGTAATGCTTCGATTTAGAACTACTAGTCTTACATTGAGCTGACTACTTAGCTGTGTTTTTAAGTTAAAAGCCTACTTTACCTGTCAGGCTAACAGAAAGCTACCGAAAAGCGACCCACCTCGTCCACGGTCCGCCGGGGGAGATGCAGCATCCCGAGCAGCAGTTTCAGCTTCACCGGCGGCGACAAACTCGAAAAGCACAACCGTATGTTGTCAATTACTGACAGGGTGAGGAGAGAAGCGATGCTCGGAGGCGTCCAAAGCTCGTCCGTGGATCCCAATTTGTTGTGAAGCCACAGGCCGGTGTCGCTGTCCTTCATCGACGCCATCTTGGAAAAAGAAGTGTTTTGAGTTCGGGCATTTTAACGGGCCACCTAAGAAAACAGTCAGGACCCCGCCCACACCGGGCTCTTTTGACAACATTGAATCACAACAAAATAAATAAAAACTGGAAAATACTTTACATACTGTGGTCTTATCTGATATATGAATGTAATTGCTCTGTTTGAAACGTTCAACTGTATTTATTCAGTTCGCGCCAAAATACTAAAGGAAAAAAACATTTAGTTTAATTTTGTGTATTTCAGTGCAATTCTTGTATGTTTCAAAGCATTACTTCAAAAAACATTTTTAAAGTAAGTTCACTAATGCAATGCACTTTTTTATAATATATTATAATGATAAAAAAGCCCCCTTAACTCAGGTGAAAGTAGAAATGTTGCATTTAATAAGTATTACGTAGATTGGCTTGAGTGTATCTATATATTAATATTATTACAAATGAAGTATATAAGCAACAATGTGACAGCTGATTGAGCTAGAGCACATGTTTACAGCTTGATACTTAGGACACTTTATAACATAAACATATCCCACTTATTTGTGATGTTTACTCTCTTTTAAAACATACCACGTTTTTGATCTGAAAAATAAGAAGTAACGAGAAATGTTGTATAAATGTAGTGAAGTACAGTTTAATATTTTCCTATGGTCTGTTTAGGAGTTGCAGAAAACGAGAACAAGACAAGTAAAGTACTTCAAAATCATATGTAAGTAATTTGTTTATTGTACCATTAACTATGACTCATGCATAAATAAAACAATGTATGGCAGATCAAATACATCTCTCCAGTTAGTTTATGAATTCTAAGTTTTTCTAGGCTTTTATTTTGAATATTTTCACCGGAAGACTTGATTCTGGTCCCCAAAGCAAATAGAGGCACACGCATGCGCACTCCCGTACTCCACATAAAACAACCCTAGGTAGGCATCTTGCGTTGATTCTGCAAATATCATCGACTGATTCACGGTAGGATAACACGTCATTTGTAAAATAAGCAGTGATTATACTCTGTGTATTCATACTTTTAAATACATACACATATCAACGGATGAAAACGGGACTATTTTCCAAACAAAGCCAATCAGATGCTGTTATTTCATTGATTGACGGCCGTGTGGAACATTTTCTGTTGTATTTTACCAAACACCTGGGCAATTTTATTTCTAGCTCCAAAAGGTAATTGATCAGCACCATGGCGTCCAGTGGATATCTGCAGGCAGCGGTGCTCATTCTGGCGGTGCAGCTCATCTGTCTCGGTGCAGCTGATGCGGATCATGAGACTGGGACTGTCATCCCTGCTGAAAGTAGGTGGATTTAATATAAATATGGATTTTTCTCCATGTTCAGTGCAGGTTTATACATATAGGCGTGGTGGAAACCTGCCACAGTGGTGTTGTCATAGGTCCCCACACAGGTGTCATGGTGGGAATTGTAGGTCATCCTAATTGCCTATATGTGACAACAATAAAATGGGCGCTGCACTGTTACTTCAAGACCCAAATGTCATAGAAATGTAAAGGCAAATACCTACGATTTTTTTCCTTTGCAGGCACCATTTATGATAACAATGGTTAACTTTTGGGTCTGTAAAATATCAGAAAATATTGAATATTGTACAACCCAATTTTCTCAGAGGCCAATTCACGTCTTTAAATGAAATGTTCAGATTTTATATGATATAAAACAGAGAAAACTCCCATTCTGAGAGGTGTAAAAGTTTAATTTTTTGCAACTAAAAGTACCTAAAGGATTATTCGGTAATTTGGTAGTGGTATATATATTTTCTAATCAGTGTCGACTTTTTGTTGCAGTTCTAGATGTAAGCAAAGCTCAGGTAAATAGGTCTGTGTAACTAACTGACACGTTTCTGAAAATCTTTCCTTTTATTTGCAGGTCGCCCATGTGTGGACTGTCATGCATTTGAGTTTATGCAGAGGGCCCTGCAAGATCTAAAGAAGACTGCGTTCAACCTCGATGCCAGGGTAGGAGAAGAAATACTTTAAATATTTTTATTTGAGAAACTGTTAAATGCTCATGATTCATACTCTATTATTATGCTGGATGATGGCTTAATATTGCAGGTTAATTGAAATGCTGTCATTTAACATACATTATAATGTAAAGTTATTTGGTAGAATTCACAATAAAGTCAGCTTCTTTAGGTGAAGTATTTAAGTAATATAAATCTTCATTTTTATACATTAAATGAACTAGAAATAACTGAATTAAAGGTAAATTGGTTATTATGCTGTTAGTACACACAAGAAAAGTTCCTTATAATGCATTAACGTAATAATTATAATAACAATATCACATTCATTGATTATCACCAGACCCTTAGTACGTTTGGCAGAAAAACATAATTTATTGTCAAACATTCATATACTGTTTGACTGAAATGTAAAATAATATTTCCCAATTCAAAACTGAACCTATACAAATAATAAATAATGATGTTTTTATTTACTCCAGAGAGCACTGTATTTTACTGCTTTAATTGATAATTAGTTCATGCATCTTGTAAGAAAATTATGTTTTAATAAAAAAGGCTAAATAAAGTTCTATTTTTTTCCCCATAATGCAGCATTGACTAGCGTCTGCACTGTCCTCACAAGCTGAATATAACCCAAAAAACACTAAAATAGCACAGCAGCATGTATGTTGCTGGAGATGCTGAATCTAGGACAAAAAGCCTTAAGTTAACCTTTTAATGGAACAAGAGTTTCACCCATGTGGATGTGAGCATATGGACAGTAACGGCCCGTCCACACAGCAGCGTTAAAAAAATCTTGAAAATCTTGGAGGTGGGCGTGTCTGAAAGCTTGGGGATTTTTTGCGAGCAACGCAACCAACAACCAATCACATGAATCTCCCACCCCCGACATACAAAGCAAAAAACCC
>NW_011361129.1:33823-44772 GCF_000735185.1 Notothenia coriiceps
GGTATGGTCCAACACTATATTATTCAAATATAGCATGATAGGTCCACTTTAAGTTAAGAAAAATGTTGTTCTTTACTGTTTAGCAAGCAGTGAAAAATAGCAATTGGGAATTTCATTTGTTTTTTGTTTTGAGTGAGTGAAAAGAACCACAAATATTTTTGCTGAAGTTATAAATAAGAACAAATATTCCGTTTTTTATTAAAAGAAACAAATGAGGTGCAGCATAAACCAGGCACAATTATTATTCTGTGACATTCACATTACCACACAACTAAGATTTTGTCAGTGTATTCAAACAATTTCACCATACTTAGAGTGGTTTTATCATTCCTAATCGGTCTTATTTATCTCTACATCTACACAGGTGTGAGAGCATGGCTGTGGTCAAATAGTCTATTATCACTTTTCCATGACTATGATGGAAAACGTCATGACAACTCTAATGCATAGACAATTATAACGGTGACAATGCTGTTTTTTTGCAATTGAAGTATTCCTGGTCATAATCTCACCTCCTAAGAAAGGTTGTTTTCTATTGATCCAAAATGTAGAATTAAGCCTTGAATGTTCGCTTTGTATGTGTAACTGCAGACAAAAAACAAAACTTGGAAAAATGAACTGTCCATGTTCTATAAGAGGTAGGTATCTACACTGCATTGTTGTTAAACATATTGGAGACCCATTCACCAACAGCAAAGAGCCTTGTTTTGTGTGTTGATATGAACACTCACACACGTGAAAATCTATCTTTTTTAAAGCTTGTGCTCATGATTTGAACTGAGTAAATTATAAAAGTATGACTGACATTTATTGGTACAACTCAGTAGTGCAAAAAATCTCGTCACTTCAACATCCAGTGATCTGATTGTACCCCTTTGTGAACTACAGCAAGCAGCAAGGCAGATAAGTCCCACAATCTTCAGTCTGGAGATTTGGTTGTGTGTGTGTGTGGTTTTATTTGGCCCCAGGGTCCCTCCAGCCTCCGAACGTTTTCTCCAGGAAGAGAGCCACCTCGAGGGTCAGGTGGTCCTGCAGCTTTCCAGCGACCACCTGCAGCCCCAGGGGAAGACCCTCCTCGTTCAGACCCAGGGGGCACTGAGTGACCGGCAGACCCAGGATGTTGATTATAGCTGCAGGTAGGGGGGGGNGTTTTCTTAAGCTGTATGCCATAATCAGCAATATTAAAATAATAAAAGGCTTGCAATATTTCAGTTGATTTGTAATGAATCCAGAATGTATGACATTTTTGTTTTTTTAATTGCATTACAGAAAATAAAGAACTTTATCACAATATTCTAATTTTCTGAGACAGTCCTGTATATAGAAATATGTATACACACAATCAACAGACACATTTATACATATTCACACTTAAAGACATAAATACAAGCACAACAATCAATATACACAAAACAGTCACTAAGAAATGTACATGAGTGCAGGACTGTCCATAGCAGCAAACTTTACAGGAGGACGGCAGTTATCCTGGAACCCAAATGTGAAGTTTTGTGTTTGTCAAGCTTTCTGATGGATTTAGAAGCCATTATTATAATAGTCTCTGAATTGTAGAGATGTTGACAAAGTCCCAATTGAGTTCCCAACAATTATATTATGTTGGGCTTTTGTGTCATTTCTTATTATTAATCTGCAAGAACATATTTTTTGAAAAATTGCCTTATAATCAGGGAAGCCTTGTTCGAGTCAACACAAAAACAGTAACAGTAAAAACTAATGTCATTGCAGACTGGAGAAAAGTAAGCCTTTTTATTAACCAATGCTTAAGAAATGCTTGACTAAAATGACTTAATACTAAAACTTGAGGCGGGAATGTCAAAAGTATGACGAGGACTGACCTGTGTAGGTGAAGTCGAAGGGTCTGAAGAGAGGGTGGTGGTGTTTGGGGGCCACCCTGGGGTGCGTGGGGTACAGGAAGACCCCGTCAGCGCCCAGCAGCTCGTCCACCTTGTTCTGCAGCTTCTCCTTCTGCTGGAGGATGAAGGGCGACGGTTTGGAGTGCGTCATCTCAATCAGGGCCAGGCCTAAAAACGGGATTAATGCTGATTAATACCAGACAAAATAAATGATAATAACCAATGTTTTTGTACCCCTCTTACCGATAGCAGCCATGGTATGCTCGGATTTTCCCACCATCCATTTCAGCAGCTCCCACAGAGGCCATATGGGACGTCCTGGTTCCCCCATCAGCTCTGAAAACGCCTGAGGAGGCTGAGGCAGGGAAAAAACACAAAAAGTACTAATTACATCGAGCAGGCGGTATGAGAAAACTAAAGACCTTTTTGTACTTAAAGCATGTAAATGTCACAAAATACTAATATGAACCTGAAAATGAGCATAATAAATATTATTATATAAATATTGCTTTGAGTTAAAAGAAAAAAGATAGAAAAAGTAAAGCAGAATAAAGAAGTGATTGTGTCACTATAATCTGTTTAATCTCACAGGGTTTTTCTTTACTGCAGTAATACCCCTCTTTCACATGTAGTGGCTTGTTGATACTAGCGTACACACAGGGTCGGGTTGTGACGGAATACAGCGTTACGTAATCAGAATACAAAAATCAAGTAACTGCTCGCGTTATATTTGAAAAACGAGTAATCTGACAGACAGACAGACAGACAGACAGACAGACAGACAGACAGACAGACAGACAGACAGACAGACAGACAGACAGACAGACAGACAGACAGACAGACAGACAGACAGAGAGAGAGAGAGAGAGAGAGAGAGAGAGAGAGAGAGAGAGAGAGATGCAGCGTGTCAATATATTGAAAGTTAGAAACGGAGATTGTTAGATAAAATGTGCAAGATAACGTTTAAGTAGCATTTCTTTGTTGTTGAAATGGTGACATTTCATAACGGGAACAAATCAAAGTGAATGGCCTGCTGCTGCTGAATGCATGGGGCAAGTGACTGGAACAACTTTTTAAAGTTATTACCAAAGGACACCTTACAATTCATAAAATATTCTAAGGAAGGTTTCAGACAGGACTAAAGGACTATTTTCCAGAATGACACCAAGATGTTGTGTTTGAGTTCTTGATGAGCCATTAAAACAGTAAAATAAGTGTCTCCTGTTCACCAAAACATACCCATCTGTTATGGAAAAAGAAAGTATTCCAAAAGTATTCGAAAAGTAATCTGAACACGTAACTGTATTCGGATTGCTTTCAGAGCCATGTATTCAGTATTCAGGAACTAATTAAGTTATTAACCCTCCAACCCGGCGTACAGTAATGTTCTGCTGTTCTGTTATAATGGTTAAGCCGCTTTGCAACACATCAGGGCCCGCATGGTTTACTCTTTAACAGTGAATTGAATTTTAAAGCTAACCAATGTTTTTAAATAAGAAGTCACAAACTAAAGCTTTCAGAGAAATGCAGAAAAAAGAGAAAGAAAATAGTTTATCCTTTTAAACTGTCAAATACAATTATTTAAATAAATAGTAAGATATGTCAGACCAGGATGATAATGACTTATCAGACTAACAAAGGACCCTGCAGTAGTGTGTGTGTGTGTGTGTGTGTGTGTGTGTGTGTGTGTGTGTGTGTGTGTGTGTGTGTGTGTGTGTGTGTGTGTGTGTGTGTGTGTGTGTGTGTGTGTGTGTTATGCTGTGGCAGTTAAACGGATTAGTGATTCCTTTCCTGACAGCAGACCACAATAGGTGCTGTGACTCAGACTCATATTATATTAAATGTTCTCCCTAAGGCACACTGTTCTGTACAGGCGTGCAGCGGGCACTCTGCTCGACCCACCTTGCCCTTCTCGTCAGGAAGACCCATGTGTGTGTTCCAGATCTGGAAGCTGTAGCGGAGCTCAGGGAAATTCACTTCCTGCACCTCCACTCCGAGGTCGGCCTCCAGACGCTGCACCACCTGGAGAACATCACATGACGATCTTTAAATCTAAAAACAACTCCCGATAAGCCCCGTTTCTCCAGCGCGCAGATTCAACGCACCTTCCTCTGAATCTCCAGGAGGTCTTTGCTGATGGGGAATGTCATCAGAGAGCCGCCATCATGAGGGATGGTGAAGAACCGAAGCTTCTTTAGCTCCACCTTCGTGTTTAAGGACAACCTGAGGACACATGTAAAGAAGTATTGTAGGTTGAACATTAGTGTTGAGCCGTTACACACCGTCAGCTGTTGGCCCTGTTAAGCACTTTGGACTGTGGTTCAAGCTCTTTGCATTCACTTAAGGGATAAGGGTTTAAAGGAATACAGCATTATTTACAGTTCTAAATGGCATATTTACACACTCACATCTACCTGAGGAAGACCGGTTGGGATGGATACTCGTAACAAAGATTCATTGGATTGATATGGACTGCTTTGTCTGTCACACTTTTTCCAAGGTTCACGGATGTATTCTTTTTTTCTTCGGGTCATACTTAGTTACTTATCTTTCTGTCTGGTGTTTTGGGACATAATGTGCCCCTCCTTTTCACTCTTTGGAAAACATTTTGTGACACACACTTTCCCACAGCAGCTTTATAAGGCAACACTCCGGTATGGATGTGCAGCGGGCCACATTTGCATCTCAGAATGTGCTTATACAAACTGTTAAATAACACCTGCTTTGAATGTGAGTTAGATAAGACTGTGAGCTCTTACATGTGAGCGTTGGGTCCCGCCATGATCTTGAGCATGGGCAGCAGGTCTTCAGCGTAGCGGCACATGGGTCCGCTGCTGACGTACTCTGCATGTCTGCCAGTGGGGGGGGGGTACTGGTTGTCCGGGGACACGACACCTGCAGAAACACATCACAGTGTCCAATATGTATATGCACTGTTTTTTGCATGATGGTTCAATTTACATTCAGTGTTCTCTCACCAGGAGTGGTTTTATGGCCAAATATCCCATTGAAGAAACACGGCATACGGATGCTGCCGCCGATGTCTGATCCCACGCCGATGACGGCACCTGCTGCTGCCAGAATACTGCCCTCCCCACCTGAGAGGGGAGGAAGGGGGACGGAAACAGAGAGATAAGTTCATCTGCTGAATCAACTGCCTTGTGGTCGAAAGTTCCCCTACATTTTCACTTCCACTTTCTGATATTTCAGAAGATGTAGAAAATGTCATTGTTTTACTTCTGGGTACATTTAAAATGAGACATGGTGAATGAAATATTTGTGTGTGTTTACCACTAACTTATTGTTGAGGAAATATCGGCCTGTTACCCACTCTACCCCCATTGTCAGCGTTCAGGCATCGAGATACAACTCCGACACCCGTTTGAGCTCTCCAGGGTTATCCTTGTGTTCCGAGTCCTTGCTCCAACAGTTTCATTTACACTTATATTTTCTCCTGACCCAAATGTTTGTCACACATGATTCGTTCGTGAATATTTTCCGATCATTATCTGTTTTTAGACTTGATGGCTATGATTAATTGCGTACTGTTGTTGGCCTAAGTCAGAGCCTCTGTGTTAGTGTATGCAATGTAGTGTCATATGATTATCAGGTGACGCCAGAGCTATCCATGAAGACAAACAGAAAGATATCCGTTCTTATATGAATGCTTCTTGACTTGAAAAACATTTGCCTAAAAGAGAAGTCCTTTGTAAAAACTCCCCCTCAGTTAAAAGTTCAAGCAGCAGTTGCTACCTGAGCTTCCTCCCACTATCCTCTCCAGGTCGTACGGGTTGTTGGTGATGCCGCTCAGATGGTTGTGGGTCTCGGACCACATGCACAGCTCGGGGGTGTTGGTGACGCCCAATGGGATGGCCCCCGCTCTCTTCAGCAGGGCCACAGGAGGAGCGTCCACAGTGGCCACCACTCCTCTCCTGGAGACCAGACCGGTGGTAAAGGGCATGCCTGCAGGACGGACAGGTGGTCAAATGCTGAGCTGTGTGCTTTAACTATCAAAGCTTCTTGTTATTGATGTATGTAATCAGGAGGGTTCTGGAGGTTACCCTGCAGGGCGAAGGACTCCTTGACAGAGAGGGGGACTCCCAGTAGAGGCAGCCGGTCCTCCAGCACCTCCTCTCCCCCGGTCTCCTCCTCGATCAGCTTGTCCACCTGGCTCGCCTCCAGGAGGGCAGCATCAAACCTGGATGCAGAATGAATGACCCAAATCTGTTTAATTTAGGATCATCAATAGGACAAGTACATATTGTACAGAAGTATAAAGAAAATTGCAGAATAAAAAAATGTATAATAATTTAGCTGCAAAAACCCACAAGGAGTAGTAAGTAAATATTGATAAAATGGCACAATATAGAAGCACAATTCTATTATTCTGATTCTAAATGTATCTTAAGGTTCATCTCTCTATAACTATTTAATGGTCTTTTGTAATGTTCAGAAAAAGGGTGAAAAAAAGCCTTTTTTACTTACAATGTTTCTTTGAACCGTAACATTTGAGAACCAGCTAATCAGATAAAGAAGAATAGTTCTATCTTGCCTGTCTTTTATTACAGCGTTCACAAAAGGGTTGACTTCCTGGATCCTGTCGATGTAAGCCCGCACCACCTCCACACTGGACACCTGCAGAAACAGAAGGAAAACGTCAACACACGTTTCAAAACAGGAAAACAAAACAAACTGACAGAAATGGGCCAAATCTCCACTGTATTCGTCCAGATGAAATAAGAAACAGGTTCACCTGCATACAAAGAGCGGGGTGTGGATATGTAGTATGGCTGAAGTGATTCCATTAGACATTATTGTGCAAGTTATGGAATCAGCCCACCTATTACTCATGCACATTTCACAAGATTAAACTAGTGCATTTCTTTGAATGAATTG
This sequence comes from Notothenia coriiceps, assembly GCF_000735185.1. NCBI lineage: Eukaryota > Metazoa > Chordata > Actinopteri > Perciformes > Nototheniidae > Notothenia > Notothenia coriiceps. Next base: position 40,591 of record NW_011361129.1, read on the forward strand.
GACCAATTATATATTCTAAAAAAGACTAACTGCTCAAATAGTTGTATGACATTTGCATAAAAGCAAACTGCAGGAAATACTGCCATCAAATACAATGATTACACAATTTGTGAAGCTTTTTGTAATGCACTTATACTACAATTTGCCTAACACTGTAATGCACACAATACCACACCCATACCTGTCTGATGCTGTAAAGATATACTTCATATCTCATGCTATATAACAGGCTTTAATGACATTGTAAAACAATGTATGTGTCCCTTTTATAATCTGTATATAAAGATGTTGTTATTCCACAGGTGTGATAGCATCATAATAAAGGAAATACAAAAGCACATAGGTAGGATAAATATCCTACCTATGTGCTAGGATAGCACAAGAGTTTAGAAAGCTTTGGCTGAAAAACGTATTTTCTACTAATTGTAAATATTTATGCTGACAAAAGCCAGATGTTGAGACTATCATGCAACTGCTTATGAACAGTTTGATCATCTCAAACGACATTAACCTAAAAGATATAAATAAGAAAAAAATATTGGTCTATCAAACACGCTAAATCTCGTGTTTCCAGCAGCGGTTGTCCCGCAGTTTGACCCCGGGAACACACCTCTTTCCTCCGGATCTTCTTGGCGAGCTGCGTGGCGGAGGCGAGCAGCAGAGAGTCGCTGACGGGCGGCAGCTTCTTCCCGGGCATGGAGGTGCTCCGGGGCGACAGGAGTCGGAACAGCATGAAGAGCAGCCCCATGACCGCCTTGAAAAGCCACACCTGGGCCTTTTCCAGCCGGCTCAGTGCCATGTTTGCACCGCGGGGGGAGGACGGAGAGTCAGCGGTTGTTCGGCCGAGGTCACGCCGGCTCTGTGACACTCAGCTCGGATCTCCTCCTGTCACACCGCCGCTGGACGATAAATATAAACCTGCTGAGTCAAGCTGCCACAGGTTAGTCAGGGTACAACCGGAAGTGGTGCTTGTGCCTACTTAACCCTTAAGAACCCGGACCCATTTCTACTTTTGGGGAAATTAAGGGGAACATAATTTAGACAAGAACACATGTCTGACAAGTAACCCCACCTAGTGACATAGCCTATGTCACATTGGGCTTTAATGGTAAAATAACTCTTAAATAACTTCATTAATGAGGATGATTTTTTTGGTTTAAATTAGTTTGAACATTCTTTTAATTGAAGAATAAAGAATATATTAACTAAATATAACTGAATCAGAAGATCATAATAATATTTCTAATTGTGCATGTCACTCAGGGTTTACTGTGAAAGTTTAGGGTTAAAGTCCCAATGTGACACCAGTGTCACAGCGATGTTTGTCTCATTTGTTTCATATCAATTTGATCAAGAAATGTTTCCACAACAGGTTAAATGTAATAAAGGACATGTTATGTAAACATTTTAATTCTTAAATGACTTGAATTGTACCTTTAGCAAATAAAAGAAGCTTTTGAAATGTAGCTCGTTCTGTCACGCGTGTTAGCCTAGCTGCACATGGACATCTTGGACATGTTGTTATGGTAACACAAAGTCACATGACCTGGACCATGACCCACCAGACTGTTCAGTGTGTGCCAGTTGGGGACTTCATGAGATACAAACAAGGCTAAAGCTGTATAAGGAACTTTCCAGAACATTTAAAGTTCATGTGACACCCGTGTCACGGTGGGTCCTTATGGGTTAAATCCGAAATAAAAAGAAAATATATATGTTAACCCTGCACATTGTATATGATTATTATTCAATGTTTTTATCCACTTAAAGAGCTTTGGTGTGACAGCGTTTTGAAGTTATTGATAATATATTAGCCTCTCTGTTATTAGCCCTCTGCTCCACACTACCTCTTTTTAAATGTGCACAGCTCTCCATTCTGAATATAGTATGTCCTATTTAATTTACTGTTCTCAGTATCTTGCCTATTAATAGCCTACTTGTGTAAATATGTCTTTATTTTCAATTTGTTACAATAGTCTTATTAATAGTTTTGATATGATACTATTTTTTGCTCCTTTTTAACTCAAAGTCCAATTACTAATTTATGTCTCCAGTGCTTTCTACTACATCCCATAATCTTCTCCAATGGATGGCTCAGTTGTCTTGGAGATGGCCCAGTTGACAAATGTCAGATATGTTGGAAGATCCAGAAAAGTTAGTAAGTAGACCTTAAATAAATGTTTTAGTTGATGCATTTATGTATTTAGGCTACTTGATGGTCATAAGACTATGTATATTCCATCCAATGAAATCGCTTGCAGGAGTGAAACTAGTTTTATACGACTTTTATTTTGAAATTGACAAGCGGAATAAATGCATTGTGACTAGTTTGACGATGACCTTATGTGCCTCCGGGGACATAAAAGGTAAAGTTTAACAGACTTAGTTAAATGGATTTATGTTAATGGTTTTAACCTGTCCAGTTGTGGGTTCTGTTGTGCAAACTCAGTCATTTAGAACCAAATCGTGCAACAGCTAACTCACCGTAACAAAATGTGCTTTTGTCTGCAATGGGCTCCACAAACACTGAGTGTAACAGCTGTTTGCAATGGCGTCGCAGCCTCTATAATTAACGAGCCCATATGATATTAAACCATGATTAGTTAGGCTTAAAACTATAGAACAATATGTTTCTGCATGTGAATAAAATAAATAAACACAGACAGGAATCACTCACCAGGTTCAAAAGGCTACTTCCAGGATTACTATATAACTACTACATTGTTTAATATTCCCCAAACCCACCCTAAAACACGTCTGACTAGAAAATTAAAGTAATATGTAATCATTTATTAGCTCTGTTTTATGTCTCCTTTCTGATGGTATAAATCAGTGGTTGAAACATAGCACGACTTTGAGGTACTTCCTTTTATAAAATCCTTATATTCCTACTTTTCGGAGGCAAATATTGTACTTTGTACTCCACTGCATTTATTTGACAGCTTTAGTTAGTAGTTATTTGGCCTATTCAGATTAGTTCCAATATCTTCTGATCAAACAAAGCCTTTACTTTAAGGTACTTGTACTATACTTGAGTATTTCATTTTGTACAACTTTATTCTTCTACTCTATGACACTGTGTGCCCTGTTGATACACTAATTGAATTAAATAAAACAATCATATGATGAAGTTACTGATCTGTAGTTAATAAAATTGGCTACAGGTATTCATTAGTGATATTAGAGAATATATCAATATTGTGTAATAATACAGTTTGGTCAAAAGAGCCATCATGATTATAACACAAAAAAATGATGAACATTATTCTGACTTTATTTCATATCAGAAGAGACTATTTTTTATTTGCACACTGACCAAATTGTATATAGTGAAGTTCCTGTGCGTGAACACTAGGGGGAAGCATGGCCTCAGATTCACCCGTTTTCATCATTTATTAACAAACAGATCACGTAGCAGAAATGTGCCTCTGCAATGCAGGTCAGTGGGTTAGTGGAGGATCCATACTGTCTGCTGCTGCTGTGTGACCCTGCACCACCACACATCATTATCTCACCATTTGAAAGACTCCTTTTCAATCTAAATGGATCAAATGTTGTCAGTGAATGTCCTTGACTTTTATATAATGAGTATATTTTTATTTGCAATGTATCTATATCAATACAAGACCTAGATCTTTAAAAAAGCAGTACCATAACTAGTTTGTACTTATTACTCTCAAACATTATTCTGACAGCTATCACATTGCAGATTAAGATTTTACAAATACCAAACGATCATATATTACACATTAAATTAATCAACAGTATATTTACCCAATGTAATGTAGTTAAAAACAGCAAGTCCTTCCACATATACGCTTTCGTAGCAATCATTTTATATTTAGTATATTTTGCTGATACTTTTGCTGATGCAATGCAGTATTTTTACCCGTTTGTATTGGTACTTTTATTTAAGTAAATGTCATTTATGACACTTGTATCACCCTAAATTGCATTTTATTATTTTTGGTGTATTCATGTTAAAGGTCCCATCATGCTTTTCTGGTTATTACCCGTCCCCTTGTGTGTTATGTAGCTTTTTCTGCATGTAAACGGTCTGCAGAGCCACAAACCCTCAAAGTACACCCTGTAGCGAGTAAAACTCTAACACAGAAAATACCTGTCTATGCTGCCCAGAACGCCTCGTTGGAGATTTCTCTTTTTGGTTTGCCAAGGCACACA
>NW_011361129.1:44841-61512 GCF_000735185.1 Notothenia coriiceps
CCGTTACGTTTGGACCAATCCGCGGACTTCCTCACACACACACACACTCGGCGGGACGTTGCGAGGCTCGCTGCTGCGAGGAGCGGACACTGTGAGCCGGCTCACTGGTGTGGGGTCGGCGAGGCAGCGAGACACCGCGGAACTCAGCCTGGACACACACACTAACTCCCAGCCAGAATGCGGGTGTGTGTGTGTTCAGGCTGGGTTTCGCTGTCTCGCGTATTCCAGTACACCTCAACAATGGAATTATGATCAGTAGAAATGGCCGTGACATGGGACCTTTAAGATTTAAACTATCATCTATTCNCAGACGGCCACTGGGCTCACAGGGGGGGGGCAGGAGCTCCAACAAGCCGTTTAGGACAGAGAGTGAATACACATACTATACACAGAGATGCTGTATGAGAAACCAATGTGATTTTGGAAAATTGCACAATATAAATGTATTCCAGTATACCTCAACAATGGAATTATGATCAGTAGAAATGGCCGTGACATGGGACCTTTAAGATTAAAACTATCATCTATTATAGCATCTTAACCCTAAAATTATCATTATGTGATCTGATTTATTTTAAACAGTAACTTTATGACATATTTAAGTGAAATAGTAGCTCCTGTGTCTTCAAGTTATGTTTAAAAAGCATCTCCATTAGCCTGATGTGTAACCTGATGAAAGGGCGTGAGTGCATTCATCATGTATGTTGAACACTGCATATTAAGGCCCTTCTGTGTGAATGAAAGAAATGTAAAATCAATAATGTCCTCAGAATGGCAGCAGCACCCCGCTGAGTTATTTATTGATTCCCTTTTTTCAGGAGGGACCTAATTTCCCGGCCCGTTTTGATTTTCGAGATGAAGCTCAGAGGCAGGAAGTTTTCAGCAGAACGAGGTGAGTTCTCTTTAAAATCTGTTAACGGAGGAAGTGTCTGTTTTTCTGCAACCTTTGGCTCACAGGCGTTGACCTACAACCGGTTTAAGCCATTACCACGTCGCTGAGAGGCAATACACTATCTGTTGACAAAGTGAAGTGACTGTCATAGAATTAAAAGAGAAATACTTCTGGACGGGAGTGCGCCCAGTCCAAAAACATCACATAAACATATCAGGGACTTAACTGAGTGCAGAAAACAGATCATTCCTTACCTGTGAGGTGAAACCTGAGGCTCAGAAACCACCGGGCATGTAGAGACAAGAGGGAAGAGCGGGGAAAACACACAATTTCCCAGTGTTTGTATTCCTGTGTGGACAAATGCTGCCGTCTGGGGAAAGTGCATAACGTAAATGTAGCTGCTCCTAACTGCCCATTATTTGGAGATGAAGTGGTGTCTTTAGCTTGTGCTCTGGCGTGAAGCCTGTTGCAAGGGCCTTCAGGGTAAAATGATACGGGGTCGCTGAACAACAGAGGATGGCTTTGGGCTCTTTAGGATCGATTTCCATCTTCTTTCCTGTCTTTGTTGTCACGGGATAAATGCCACATACCTTCTACCTATAGATCACGATTGTGTCTTTCACATTGTGGAGAACAACTGTCTGAAGTCGGATCATGTTACACTCTCAGTCAATTGCATATAGGGTTAATTTTCCTAATGAGGTAACAGACAGTCTCCCCTTTGGTTCCAGTCATCTCTTATTGGACGGTCATTTACTTTACTGGCTCCCTGTGGATCAAGCACTTCACTCTGATTCACTTTCCAGCGCCTAGAGACCAATGCAGCTGTCCCTGGAGGTTGGAGACTGTCTTTGTGGTCGTTTGGGAGCTCTTCAATTACTTAAAATCATTGTGTTCGGTCTTTTACCCAGATTCTTATTTGCAGGGTGGAAGAAGCAGGTTTAACTTCCTGGAATTACCCTTAAAGTCACAATTTATACTTATTATTAAGGTCATTTCTAGGTAATGCAAGTGGACGGCCATCCACTGCTTTGAATGAAAACTGCCTTTAAATTAATATCAAACTCAAACAGAAAACTCAAAATTAAATGAATTGAAAAAAATGATATTTACGAGGAAATTATTTGAAAACATTTTTTTCTTTTACAATTTTAAAGTGTTTAATTGCTTTTTTTTATATATATATTTTTATCTCAAAACATAACCATACACACATATTTACTTTGTTCCTTTCACTCATCAGCCTCGCCTTCCATCTCAAGGCTTTACTGTATAAACATTTTATAAAAATAGAAATGGAACAAAACATGATACAAATATACAGTAAATCAAAAAAATAATAATACTGCATTACATTTTGTTCTTTTTTTTTAAACTGACATTTGACTTACAACAAATAACATGAATTCACATTATTGGGGGGGTTTATTGTTCAAGAAACTCAATGAATGGTGATGACTACATTTCTGTTTTTTTAGATACCGCATTTTATGCAGCAGCTCCTCCACTTGTCTATATGTCCACTCAGCAGAAGTCTTTCATCCAGCCTGGGAGGAGGGGAAAGAGATGGGGGGGGGACCATGTGGCGCCTCCTCTCCCTCCCCCTCCTCACCCCTCATGCTCCTCCTTTGGGGACAGGCGTGCTGGCACATGAAACAGCTGGTGTCCCCTGAAAACCAATTATAAAGGCCCCTAGCCCCCCGCCCGGCTGCATGTATGGGCCGGTCGGGGGGGAGAGTGTGATCGTTAGCTTCCACAGATGAGGCGTAACGAGGGGCCGCCATCGGGACCCTCAGATGGGACTCCCAGGATATAGATTTTACTGTCCAGACCTGGATGTATAGGTGGAAATTGGAAATTCAGATGCAGGAGAGGATGATGTTTTATTTATTGCGAATACTGTATATCCAGCATGGGTCCCGACTGGAGCGCTGTACAGATCTGGGGCTGTGGAGCATGTATTGTAAGCATATTTTTGCATGGAAAATAGATAAAAATCAAAAGTGAGTGAGACTTGTTTCTGCAAGCGGAACTTATTTAATGGAAAGCTCTCTTTTAATCGATGTTCCTAACAGGTTGTGGATCACTTTTGGACATAATTAACTATAATAAGGGGATCCAAGCAGGAGCGTGTTATTGATCCACTTCCTGCCGGGTGTTGATCAAACTTTTCAGCAGGGGATCTGAACGAGAGCCAGCCTCATTAAAATACATTTGTTATGTCCCTCGTGAGACCAAAAGAAAGATGGACTCGTTGATATTTAGCCTGGTCTTGCTAGAATTGGGAGACAAAATAAATTATAAGAGATTGAGGATTTTGAAGCTGCTATTTTCCTAGATATACTCTCTTAGATAAATACTGAGTCAGCCCGTCTGTTCGTAAAAGACCCAATATTGATTCAGGTCTTTCAATAAGGTGAATTGGTTTCTTTGAGGGTCTTTGGTTTTCTTTGATTTATTGACAACCTATCAGTAAGTCCCGCGACCCATTAATCAAGATGGAGACAGGCTTTCAGCGACCTTATGGGCTTCATTCAGTATTTTGCATCTCAATTTTATAACATCATTGCAGTTAAGAAACATTTTTTTAAATAATCAAAATTGATGCAGCAGAGGTGTTGTCTTTCCCCCCAGAGGAACCTTTGACAAAGTGACAAGCCAGCATGGAGCCAGAGATGAGGTCTGCAGAGGTCTGAAGTATTAAACAAACTTCTTTCACCAAATATTCATGTTCACACTTGCAGTCTTCAGGCCTAACCGTTGTGCCTCAAAGGAAATCACGTGAGGCACTTTGTCCTGATATAACAGAATTTGTCCTGTAACACGTGTAGTTTACAAAATGTCAGAAAAAGAAACTAAAATGTGCATCATCTTAGTTTAACGTGCGAGCATGCTAATATTTACTTCTTGGCGCTGGGGGAATGTGGCTCAGAAGGTAAAGCCACCAATTGAAAGGTGGTGGTTCGATCCCCATGTTTTTCTTGGGCAAGATACTTTACCATCTGTGTGTGAATCTATTTCGGAGCCTTGAACGTCAGCTTCTGCCACTGTACGAACGTGAATGCTGACATGTATATGTAAAAACACTTCGAGGGGACGCAAAGACTGGAAAAAGCGACATGTGAATAAATAAATGCTGTTTACCATTTAGCACAGAGTACAGCTGAGGCTTAACATTTTCACATTACATAAGGGGATTATCAACGAGCCATTGTTCAGCATTTGCCGTAAAGTTAGTGTAGGGATTGTCTCGTTGTTTGCTCTTCACACACAAAGTTTAGTTATTTGAGCGGCCGGTCAATGAAAGACAATAGAAAGTCATGAGAGAAAAATCTCTGCCCGGGAATATACAGCCCCTCTGGGTGATAAATTAACCCTGAGCCTCGTCTGAAAGGTCAGCGGAAGTCAACATAATCTCCTGTCACACACCTACACACACACATGCATGAATGCTTGCACATAATCCCTGTACACATGCTCACTGAAGCCCAACTTGGACAGATATAACAATCTGTGTGATGAATAAGTGATTGGTACAATAAATAATAAATAGTACACATTATTATCGGCAACAATGGTGTGACTTTAGTGTTTTTCCTCTGGCTTCACGACAGAGCCTATAAACAGATTGATACATAACGCAGAGAGACTGCAGATCTGTACAGAGGACCTCATCACACACCTCCAGCCCAATGTGTTAACGGTGTGTCATCTCTCTGAGTATGTGGCGGTGAGGTGTGAGACGACTTCTCGCTGTATAACACACTTTTTTATGGGTCTTTGGCTTCGAGGCACATTTTGGGTTCCCGGTGCAATTTTCACAATCAGGTGTAAAGAGCGTTAATATCCTCGCCTGAGTCAGAGTCCTCTTTTAAATCTCTCCTTACACAAACATCTCCGTTTTCTTAGATTTTCTTTTATCTTGTATCAATAGAATTGGTTTTTACCTATTTTATTCTGGGCCTGTTTTTGTCTATTACATAATGTTCTCCATTTGACGAATGTTCCATCTTTGTGTGAAGCACGTTGCAGCCTCGGTTTTGAAAAGGGCTTTATGCAGCAGCTACAAAACATAAAATAAAAGCCATTGAAGGAGCCTCATTTGAACTGATATATAAAATATGTAGTAGATTTGTTATCATTCAGGCCAGTTAGGAATAATTGGAACACATCCCAACTGTACTTGCCAATTATTTGTTATGCCCTTATTTAATAACGTCTTAGATGTCTCACATAGGGCAGATTTACAGTATTTGAACTGCAAAGTTTCTACTCAGCTAGGAGCCTTTTAGTGCCTTTTTAGTCTCAGTCTTCAAATTAGTTTAATAAACACAGTTTAAAGTCTAAGGTGACATCAGGTAGACATCTGGTTTCAAACTGTTTTAGTTTCCAACCCTTAACAGCGCTGCCATGCTTCGTTGGACCCCCTTCACAGGTAGCATAATTCTCTATGCTCATTAAGTTTTAATATTTCTCAAAGAAATCTAATATTTAGCATTTGAAAACAATCTGAAAAACAGTTTTTGGTCGAAGTGTTCCACTGGGTATCACAAGATTCACCGCATGTTACTTTATAGCAGAAATAAAGTGTTGTCCTGGCTCTCTTACTGGCTCAATATGCATTTATCTTAAAATCAGAAATGTATCGTGCAAATTCTTCCTTCTTTTAAGTATGCTTCCAGTGATGAGCACCTCACCCCTTGTTGGGCAGTCATTTTATAGAGTTTTGCTTGAATAATAATTTCTTAATTTGCTCTAATTAACCACAGTATTAATTGAAGCAGGCCCTGGCCTCTGTCACAACATCAGTTGAAATAACTAATAATATACTTCTTCTGCTTAGCCTACTTGCTAAATATTCCCAAATCAATTATGTTGTGTTTTATATAGTCCTCTGCCTGCACCTTTTAATTGGAGTTGGAGGAAACATGTTACACAGGATTAAGATGGTGGTCTAAAGGGGCCCTACTGCTAATTGTTGCATCAGGGCCCCTAGACCGCTAAAGAAGCTAGACACAAATAGATATTTTAACAAACAAATATATAACTTCAGCATAATGAATCCAGATAGTTTGTTATTATTATTATTATTATTGTTATTATTATTTAATCTTTTCTAGTTAAATAGAATGTTGACAGCTATGATGCACAACCATGATAATCAAGTAAAAAGGGGGGCCGGTTCCAACGCCCCCCAGGTGCATTTTTTGCTGTGATCACGTGTTGGTCCCGCCCCCTTCTTGCCGCCTCCAATAAAGCACAGCAAAAGTCACCGCTCCCCTTCTTCCTTCATGCAACCGAGCCCACAGCGAGGCAGGCAGCGCGGGCACGTAAAACGAAACCACCGGAGCCCGCGTGCGTGAAGCCTGCGCACAAAGATGATGAATTAGTAAAACAAGAGCTCCGGTAACAGGACGATCCGGAATCTGGGTCTCATCAGAGGACACATGTGGAGGTTATGTCCCTAGAAGAAGGCCAGGTGAGTCCTCCTCTGCGGGCGAACGCGCGTCGGTGCTTGGTGTGCGTCAGCGTTTTTTCGGTTTGACTGTGAATTATGAGAAGGGGGACTGGAGTTCGTGACAGATGAGCCCACAAACTCCTCTCATCTCGGCATCCATAATTCACAAGCCGCAGTCAGGCAGTGTGGACACGCAGGTTCCTGCAGAGCATCTTCAGGAGGCGCTCTTTAGAGACCCCCAATAATAATACTGTGACTGAGCGAGCATTAGTGCAGCAGCCATGAATACAGCCGGGTGATTGGATCAGCTTTAAGGCTTCCCTGTGTGTGCAAAGTGCAGTAATAACAATAAGAGGCGATATCATGCTGCATTCAGGGCTGTTATCACTGGAGAGCAGATAGCACACTCTCATTTAGGCCACTCTTGATTGATTTTTAATGACATTATTGTTTTCACCATGTCCTCATTGAATTCTGATCCTGTTTGCCCTCATGGTAATAAAGCCCAATGTTTGAGCGGCGTTAAAACAGCTTCATCATGCCTCGGTGCAACGTGCGTCAGATCTTGTGACGTCTAAAAAAGGAGCATTATGATGTTTCATACATTTGAAAAGTTTTATAGATTCAGCCAGTGTGAGTTTGTAGTGTCGGATTATCATATGCACACACTTTATGATTTAGTGTATTAACGCCCCTCTTTCTGCCCCCTCTTTAGCTTTAATAGGCTGCAGCGTCACGGAGGCAGCGCTGTGCGCACTGGAAACCCGGGATTCAATTGGTGGAACCAAGAGGGGAGCCCCGGCCTTTTTCACTGCAGGAGGAGCAGACTTAAGGGAACCGAGAGAGAGGAGGAAAAATAGAGAGAGAGAGCTCACTGCCAAGACAGCAGCAGCAGTGTGCGCAGTTTCCAAATCGGCACAGCCTCCTCTGCTGCACGGCATGAGGGACTTCACCCAAACTGCGCATTGACTCTGCAGGATGCACCTAGGCGCGTGCTTACTTTGTTAGACAGGCTGTTCAGGAATTTGTGACACAGCCCGACCACAGCTGCGACATTACCCCCTCCCCCCCCCAAACTGAGAGTTTCTCACCCCCTGCGCTCTGGCCTTGTGGTGGACATGGGAAATGTAAACAGTAGTCGGGCTGGATTGTAACTACGCACACTTCCCACGTCCTCCTCCCACCTCCTACCGGGATGGAGATGGAGACGGAGAGGGTCGAGCCGGAGCAGGAGAGGGAGGCAGAGCCGCCCATGCACAGCGTCCACGGGACCAACCGGATCCGGCCGTCCTCGTACCGGGCCCTGCGCAGCGCCGTGTCCAGCCTGGCCCGCCTGGATGACTTCACCTGCGAGAAGATCGGCGCTGGCTTCTTCTCAGAGGTGTTCAAGGTGAGAGAAAGTGCCATTGCTTTTTTTTTCTTCTGCAGGTTCAAAGTTTCCATTTTCAACTCCTCCAGGTCTCCAAAATCAAATATATGTATATGCATTTGATTATGCAAGATGGTTAGGCAAGAGTGTGTGCAGAACTACACTTTTTTTGACAGATCTTAGGGACTTCCTCACTTCATCCCTCACCCTCTATCACAGAAGCTGTATCCATGGCAACCAGTGCATCCTAATAAGCATGATGCTGCTGAGTAATTGCAGGAGGAAGTTGGTGATGGGAGTTTTTCTTTTTAAAGGATGGCGTCATGTTGGAAATGTACACCTCGCTGTCCTTCCTTAAGGTGCTCCGCTCTCCACACGTGTTTGCTCTGCACTGACCCACATGTTGTGTAAGGTGGTCTCAGTGTGTGTTGGTGTGTAACTGGATCCTATCAGGACAGGTAGATCCGACACACGTGGAGGTAACACTATCCCGGGTTCAGGACAACAACCTCACCCCCCTTCCTGTCACGCTGCCGTTCACTTGCATAGAGGCTAACTCTGAGAGTCGCCTGATTCGCCTCATTAAGAGTCGCCACATACAGAACAACAGTGTGATGGTTTGAGAGATAACACAACACAAAGGGAGGCTGGTCAGGGAGCAAACGGCTTCATGTTGGAAAGTGAACTTGGTTTATTTTATATAATGTTTGTTTAAAAGCAGAGAAAGTTGTGGATATTAATTTAGTCCACGAATAAGGAAGAAACAGTTAGGAGTCTAACCAGTAAATTCAGATTAATTGTTTCAGCCCTACTTTATGCGCGAAAATATGTTTCATAAAGCAGTGTCTTGTAATCCCATGTGATCAGCCAAATGTAAACAAACCATGTGCTATTACCAAATGTGATTCATACGACTGTATCGAATCACATTTGGTAATAGCACATGGTTTGTTTACATTTGGCTGATCACATGGGATTACAAGACACTGCTTTATGAAACATATTTTCNTGTGTGTGTGTGTGTGTGTGTGTGTGTGTGTGTGTGTGTGTGTGTGTGTGTGTGTGTGTGTGTGTGTGTGTGTGTGTGTGTGTGTGTGTGTGTGTGTGTGTGGTGAGAAAGCGACGGTCTGTATGTGTCATTTCCAGTGTTGGAAACTGTTAAAGTGATTGAAGGCGTGAATTAATGTTGGCATTATGCAACAACGAATAAGGAATATTTTTCCTTGTGTATTGCTTGAATGTGATGTGAGCATGCTATCATTTGCTGATTTGGGTTCAAACTTGTCTGTCTATTATCTCTAACAATTTTGAATCCATCAAATATTTGTTGCTACCCTTCCCTCACTTCGATAAACAAAAAGGATTTTGTAGAAAAACACGTCGACATCTCTCAAATCAAGGTGTCAATAAAGGAACATATTGGTATCGCTAACAAAGCGTGTAGCTAACCCTACTTAAGAAAACAGTCAATAGTGTTTTGCAAATAACAGCAGGTTGTAATCTTGTGTTTTGAGTGACTTGTGTTTGTTTTAGGATGTGAAATCAAGCTTTTAAAGCTCACCACATTTCCTTGGAGCTAATAATAAAGTTGAACCGGCATGGGAGGGTTTCAGGTTGTGACTGCATTAGTGTGTAATGAAATAATAAGAGAGTGAGGGAGAGTGTGTGAAGGGTCAAAGTCTGGAGTCAGAAGTGCTGATCTGAAGCCAGTGTTACCGGCCTGGATCTGGATCAGAGCGGTGATGGAAAACAACCACAAAGCCTATTAGAGACCAGACTGAGTGCAGCGAGTAATGCTATTAGCACACACACTCATACCTCATCTTAACGGCCAGTCAATAAGAGTGCTTCTTTGCATCCGTTTGAAATCCTTTCTCCACAGAGCTACTTGAGCCTGGGGCAAAGTGCTGGGTGCCCTCGTGTAAATCACATGTCATTGCGGGAACAGTAGTTGCTTCCTCCTGGAAAGAGGATGTTGGCGCAGAAATGGAAAAGATGCTGCAGGAGTGTGGAGGGACTAATCTTTATGTAATTACAGCTCTAGAGGATGAGCAGGCTCCTGGAGGCTGGAGACAGAGCTGCAGTCGATTAGGAGGTTTCTTTTTACACACAGCCTCCTCCTGCTGCCACACACACACAGCCTCCTCCTGCTGCCACACACACACACAGCCTCCTCCTGCTGCCATTAGCACAGAGGTCTCTGGCAGGATGGCGCTGCATGGCTGGGGATTTACAACACACTTTCTCCCTGCCTTCTTCTCATCCTGGGACACACACACACACACACACACACACACACACACACACACACACACACACACACACACACACACACACACACACACACACACACACACACACACACACACACACACAGCTGATGCAGCAGAAGTTAGAAATGCAACTCTGCCTCATTTGACTGTTTTGTCCCGACAGTTTTTAGCCTCATCATTAAGTGCAATATTTTCTCGGTGTGTGTGTGGCCTAGCATTACTATACTTGTGGGGACCTAAATCTGTTTACAAAGTCACGTGTGGGGACTCTCCTCCCTTATGGGGACAAAATGGAGGTCTTCACCCTAAAATCATTCATTTTAGGGTGAAGACTTGGTTAGGTTTAGGGTAAGGGTTCAGCATGTGTTGGTTATGGTTAGGGTAAGTCTCCAGGAAATGCATGTAAGTCAATGTAATGTCCCCTGAAGTGATGTATACATGGTGTGTGTGTGTGTATGTGTGTGTGTGTGTGTGTGTGTGTGTGTGTGTGTGTGTGTGTGTCCTCTGAAAGAGACTTAACCCTTCAAAGCCACCACGAGGTCTGTATAGTGTTTTTTTTTCTTCCAAATTCTTTATGCCAACCACTTTTTACTGGTCATCTCCATGGACTCGCCACTGGAATGCCAATGTCCACGCCTACATCAAGATTACACCATGATATGGAGCAAACACACACACCCACCCACAACAGACTCATGCATGCCACTAGAACACACCCTGAAGCTCTCCTTCAAAACACACTCGGCCTTGTAAAGTGCTGCAGTCAGCAGAGGAAAGGTCGCGGGCATCTCTCTCCTCGCTCGGTGAAGCCAACATGTGCAGTAATGTCTGTCATTAGCCGGCGGCCCGGCGGGACGACTGAAGCACAGCGAGGAGGAGGAGGAGGAGGAGGAGGAGGAGGAGGAGGAGGATGATGAGGAGGATGAAACCAAAAGGCAAGAGAAATTAGTTGGACCTTTGTAAAAGAGTTGTCCAGAAATTGCAAGAAAATGCTCTTCTCAGAATCCAGATCAATAAAGATGAAGGATGTTTGTTTAAAGGATGAAAGTAATTCATCATTAAATCATTTCTGTAACACTTGCCATAACTATATCTGTTAGTTGTATTGTACAGGGCCAGCATATTGGAAATACGAGACTCCAGGATACTAGCCATCAAAAACACAACATTTCCTGTTTCCAAATGTTCAGCTACAATATATATTTTGTCCAATTTATTCTCCATTCACAATTGCCGAAACTCTGTGGTTGCATTTCCTTCTTTTCAAAACATACAATTATTTGAGAAATACCAGATCCTGCCATTTCTACTAAATCATCAAATTAAAAGATCTAACCAAGCATTTCAAAAACACTCGCCATGTTCAATTGTAGAATATAAAACCCTCATGACTTTAAAATAGACACGTTCCCTGAATCATTATGAAGTGCCTAACTTCCCTGTCCTCAGTGCCAGATACAGTCCTGTGTTTACTCATTGCTTTTGATGATTTTTTTCCCCTTAATGACACTTTTTGGGCTTCCAACATTTCGTGGAAGTGCTTTTGAAGAGGAGAAAACTCAGTGTGCAGAACAAATCACATGTTACTGCAGTTTGCAGAGGTGGAGTGTGACCAAACTACCTACATGCACACACACACGCTGAATGACTCTGCCTCTGGCCACTGGGACAAATGTAAGGTGTCTTTTGGCTTGTGGATTTGAAGGGTACTTCCCAACGCTCTAATAACCAAACAAACACCTTTAAGTAAATGATGGGTATTTTTGATGGAAATACCCAAAGACTACCTTAGAATAGGGCTGCTCGATTACGGCAAAAATCATAATCTCGATTATTTGGGTCAATAATTGTAATTGCAATGATTGAATGCGATTATTAATTGACTATGAAAACATCCATTTATTGGAAAATGTGAACAGTATGTTTTTAACAGTTGATTACCCTGAACTTTAAGTATAATTCAACTGAAAAAGCAAAAAAAAAATTATATAAAAAAAAAAAAGTAATAATATTAATAATAAAATAATAATCGTTTTATATAGATTACGTTGTTTTCGTAATCGTTGCAAGCCATAATCGTAATCACGATTCAAATACGATTAATTGAGCAGCCCTACCTTAGAATCAGTTGGTTATCCCCATAAGACTGTCATGTTATTGTGGTATGGTACTTTACAGTCTCACTGCTCAGTACACACCCTTGAAAAACAGAAATATCATCATCATCATTAAATGTGCAGCGTTTTTCCCCAGACCTAAATTTGCCTTAGAATCAGCTTTTCAGGCCATCAGACAAAAAAGGAACCCTTCGCACAATTTGACAGGCGAGCTTTGAGCTAAAGTGTGAAGGGAATGCAAGTGAAAAATTCCCTGAGGGGGGGGTGAAGTCTACTCACTCTGTATGTGCGAATTTGAGAAAATTAGCTTCTTGTTCAAACCAACTTAAGGCCTAAGCCGCCGCCTGAGGCTCTGCTCTCAGTTATAGCGTGAAGAAGCAAAAAAGTGTATGAATGCATGTGTGGGGGGACTGAAATGAGGCACTGAGCCGTCAGCGAGCGAGCAGGGAGGTCCCCCCCCCTTCCCCCCGTGTGCGGTCGAGTCGGGCTCAGAAACACAATCTGATCCAGGAGGCAAACAGTATAGGTAGCAGACAAGCTGACACACAACAGCTCACTCACTCCGTTGCACAACAACAACACTGGACTGACCCCCCCCAGCCTGCCACACACTATCCTAAACAAGAGTAAGTGGAGGTTTAGCAGAAGCAGGTTAAAGAGACAGACAGAAAGACTGCACTGCTGTCTGATAGTATGCATTTACCAGGCAGAGAGGGTATAATGAGAGACTATATAGCGTGGCATGTTGGGAAATGTAGGATTGAGTTTTATTGGAGTCATACCTGGAAGTCAGGATATCTTGGCTTCTGCAGAGTGAATTTTAACCGCGCTTTTTATATCTGCGTCTTGTTTAATACTAAAATCCTTTGAGTGCTCCTTGAATTTGTCCGAGAGTCTATGAACATTTCTCAGAATCCTAATGACCTAAAAGCAAATGTAAACAAATTTGCTTTTGATTGAAGTGGCAGACAAGTGGCTTGACACATTTTTAGATAACGTTTTTTCCCTCAATTTAGGTGAACCGACTCTTGATAACAACCACTGAGCTCTGCTGCACTACCACCACATTTCAGAACTTCCGATTTGGTCACACGCAAACCCGGAGCCATTTGTTTACTTTTTAAAATGGGAGCGCCCTTCCTCGAGGTTTAGCTACCACACTGCCAACATGTGGAGCGGAGCAAACGCTCATTGTGCGTTGATGTAAACACAACACTGCGTCTCTTGAGATTAATTTATAAATACACTGTTAACCATAATGGAAAGGAGGAGGGATCTGAAACCAGATAATTGTGCAACTCTTACCCAACGTTTCTCTATTTTAATCCCTAGTTCATCTTAAATATGTTAAGCAACAAACAGCTCAGCGCTTTCGTGTGTGTGCGGCTGTGCATAACATAAACAAAGCTGAATACTTAGCAGGCCCCGACTGGAGAGAGGGAGGAGAGGAACGATGAGAGAAAAGTGTTAAGCCGCTAATGTTCAAGTCTGCACTGGCTCTGTCAAACCAACACCATCCTCCAATGGCAACACTGACACACTAAATCCCCAACACTGAAATTGATAACAAAACAGCGACAGGTGATGATGGATCGAGGGGAGTGTTTGCACAAACTCCTTTGTTGTCGTTTTGCTTTCTTCTGAACTGATATTGTTACCGGGAATCACTAAATACTGGTCGCATCCCAACACGTTCTGAGGGGAGAGTCCCACCATCAGTATCCATTTCTATCAGGCACGTGTTCTTGCACGAGGAGTCTTGGCAGAAATTCTCCCGAAGCTGACAGGATGTGACAAATGATTTTGATTAAATGGCTGGAATCCACTTTTTGATATCAATAGGACTATTCTTATGAAACACACACACACACACACACACACACACACACACACACACACACACACACACACAGTCTGTCAGAAGCAGCTGCCACACACCTACAGACACACAAGCGCACACCCACACGTACAACACATCACACATCATCATCACCACCACTCAAGTTGACAGTATTTGTACTTTGGAGACGCCAGTCTGTTTCAAATCCTCTCTTTATCTAATTACTCTCCTTCAGCTTATTATCAGCATATCTCATGTGTGAGCATAAAACAACACTATACACACACACTTCCATCGCTGAACTCTAATCGGGCTAAATCACAGCCTGTATGATAATTACCATGATGACTACTTTCTTCATGGAGAAATGTTCACTGCGTGACTCATGTTAATGTAGGCCTAGTTGAATTTCAGTGTTACCTCCCACTTTTCGCAACAATTAAAAGACAAACATTTCTCATCAACTCTGAGATTTTCTAGCTACCAGAAAATCAGACCTTCCCAACCTGGGCTGTTTGCACACGAACCAGGGTGTGACCACGCTAACACCAGACACTTTAAGATTAACACATTTCTTTCAAAAAAATATTAAAAGCTTAAAGGTCCCATGTCATGGCCATTTCTACTGACCATAATTCCATTGTTGAGGTCTAGAATAGATTTATATTGTGCAATTTTCCAAGCTCACATTGGTTTCTCAAACAGCATCTCTGTGTAGTATGTGTATTCACTCTCTGTCCTAAACGGCTTGTTGGAGCTCCTGCCCCCCCCCCCTCCTTATGAGCCCACTGTGCTCTGATGAGTCCTCCACCGTTACAGCGGAACATTAGTGATTATGTGTTACAATGGCGTTAGCAACCAGAAAATGACACCAGTAATGACAAACAGATGAGAATGCTGCGTGGGGTCTGGGTGCCGTGTGCGAGGCTCGCTGCTGCGAGGAGCGGACAGTGTGAGCTGGGTTCATTTCCTGCTGCGTGGGGTCTCCGAGACAGCGCAAATGGACGCGGGTGCTGCAGCACCCCCATCTGCGAGGCTCCACTAGCAAACTAGCTTATCTGCTGTAGCTTCAGATTTATGATACAGACATAAAAGTGGTATAAATCTTTTCATACAACTCTTGGCAAGAAAGTGAACTTGGTTTCCCCCAAAACTATTACTTTTAAAACCCTAAAACATAAAACATGTTGGTGTGGTAAGACATTAGCAACTAGCCACACTGCTACAAGCTTGCCTATGAAAGGCCTTTACAGATCCAAACATTTCCACTTTCAACCAAACGGTAAAAGCTTTTGAAAACAACATGGACATATTTCCATGTCTCATGTAAATGATGGAGGAGGGCCAAATGAGAACCAAATCCAAAAGAAGCCTGATCTTGTGGTTCCTTGTTCTTAGTCAGCAGGTGTTATCTGTATTAGCAAATATACACATGCATCATCAGAACGGATACAGGTGGACATGACGCAGTAATCCAATTAAAAATCAATCCAACTTGTTTGTTAAGGAAGCTGCAGCCCTGAGCAAAAAGCAGTACAAATAAATACTCCCTGTAATTAAATTAATCAAGCAATGGTGCAATGTCTTTGAGATCGAGGGGTTTTATTGCTTTGTAGCCGTCAGGTTGAGTTAAAGGCTAATGGGAAAAGAAACTAAACAAAAGGAGTCTTACACAACGCAAACACTCAAGGAACTTTCCTTTGAAGAATATTAAAAAGGAAGATAAAAAAAGAGCACCTGAAGGATTTCTCTTGACACATGCTCCCCTCCTTTCTCCCTCTTTTTGTTTTCCCCTTTTCTTTTTTCCAGGTTTTGCACATGGGAGAGGTGAATGGCTGCCCGTCAGCCTGCTGCGAGCCTCCATTGATCTGCCCTGCGTGCGTACACACACACACACACACACACGCACACGCACACGGCTGGAAGCCAGGCGCCTTTGTAGCCAAGTGCTAAGACGTCCAATTCAAAGCCTGAATGTAAGGAAATGCACTATACACACAAGTGACTGCTTAATGAAACAAACGAAACATCAGATGGATGTTTGTTCTGCAGAACAGTCGGACCTTTTTACTCTGAACTGATCCAGGAACAATCGCTCAGCCATGTAAGCAAAGTTTATAAATGTGACTGATAGCCACGGTAACAATTTTGCATTTATATGGCGCTATCAAAAGGGCAGCCGATCCAAACCTAAGTGCTAACTTAAAAAGCCAGCCATAAACCACAGTGACATTTGCATGCTCATTGGCCATTCAAAGGGCAAAGCTGAAGGAGTGGCTTCACAACATCGAGTCACAACACAAAAAGTCTTAAATTAATGAGGTGAGGCTTAAGTTGGCCTTACATTTGCAAGGCTTGAGTGTTCAGAGAGCTTAATTCAGAGTTTTTACTTTGCTTGATGAAATGTCAATGTCTCAGGAATACGAGGCTTATGTGATACAGTCGTATGAATCACATTTGGTAATAGCACATGTTTGTTTACATTTGGCTGATCACATGGGATTACAAGACACTGCTTTATGAAAACATATTTTCGCGCATAAAGTAGGGCTGAAACAATTAATCCATAAATCTATAAAAATAAATTGTCCTTTAAAATGGATGCAGGTTAATGTGAATTTACTGGTTAGACTCCTAACTGTTTCTTCCTTATTCGTGGACTAAATTAATATCCACAACTTTCTCTGCTTTTAAACAAACATTATATAAAATAAACCAAGTT
>NW_011361129.1:61552-93239 GCF_000735185.1 Notothenia coriiceps
ACGACACACACACACACACACACACACACACACACACGACACACACACACACACGACGACACACTACACACACACGACGACGACGACTACACACACGTACGTACGTACGACGACGACGACGACGACGACGTACGTACGTACGACGACGTACGTACGNATGTCCCGCCCCTTAGCCTATCGCGTACAATGTGTTGGAGTGCTAGCTAAGGCTGCTCAATTAATCATATTTTAATCGCAATTACGATTTTGGCTTGCAACGATTATAAAAACAACATAATCGAAATAAAACGATTATTTATTTTATTTTTAAAATTATTTGTTTTATTTGTTTTTCAGTTGAATTATACTTAAAGTTCAGGGTAATCAACTGTTAAAAACATACTGTTCACATTTTTCTTTTCAATAAATCGATGTTTTCAAAGTAAATGGATAATCGTTTTTAATAATCGTGATATCAATTATTGACCCAAATAATCGAGATTATGATTTTTGCCATAATCAAGTAGCGCTAGCCAATAGAAGCGCAACGTTGCTCACTGTTAGGGATGTAAACAAAGGAGTCCAATGGAGGCGGGGGGGGGGGAACAAAAAAAAACACAATTAGGCCTCTTTTTAATTATGTAATGTCAACAGTCATGTTTCTTTGATAACTGAGGAGGGTTTTTACATTTGGTACTGAATTGCATAATTTCTTTGGCTTCCCAGTTTCCACACGGACAATGTTGAATCTACAGTTTTGGAACAAATGTGGTGTCACTTATAGATCAAAATACAATCATTTGGGGGAATGTTTGTTTGATCCAGGTGCAGCACCGTGTGTCAGGTCAGGTCATGGCTCTGAAGATGAACATCCTGGCCAGCAACAGAGCCAACATGCTCAGGGAGGTCCAGCTCATGAACAGACTGTCGCACCCCAACATACTCAGGTAACTCAAACATTGCTGTGTCTTTTTTATTTTCTACTTTCTGGTTTAGATTCTATTAATGCTGGTCATGAATTATATTTGTGTGTCTAGAAACAGTTTCTCTTCTCTTCCTTTAGGTTTATCGGAGTTTGTGTTCATGAGGGCCAGCTCCACGCCCTCACAGAGGTAAGACACTTAAGAACTGGAGACCAAGTTGGGGTGTTTTGATTGATTTTTCCATGTTTTTCATGATAATTCAAGATACTAGTTCAGTAAGCAGATCTGTCGGTCATCTCTCTCTCCTTGAACTCTGTCACAGTTTCAAGATTCAAGGCTTTTATTGTCATTCGTACATGGCTACAGTGTAGTTATGTCAATGAAAATCTTAGGTCAAAGGCTCTTCCAACAGTGCAACACAATAAAACAGATACAATTGTGCAAGTAATAAAATAATAAATAATATATATAATATAAAAAAAGAATATAAGTAGTGCCATAAGAGTTATATACAAGTGATACATCATTTGTGTTATGGATGTTCTAGTTCAGGTGTTTAACAGTCTTATGGCCTGTGGAATAAAACCAACACACACAAACTGAGGTTGGGCAGTTCATGACTTTTCCCCTGTTTCTTGCTTATGATGGGTTTACCTGGCGTTGTCGTGGTAATTGAGCTGCTCAATATTGAAAGGTGGATGAGGGGGGATTTGGTGTCTGCTGTCTGTAGAGGTGGTGTTTGTGTGACCCGTCATCGGAGCTCGATGCTGTAGGTCAGCAGGTTTCAGATATAATAGGGATTAAAGATATCTGCTGCCTGTTAAGAGGTTTAGCTGATGGACAGTGACATCTCCGTTATGGGGCTGGGATTGACTTGTGTCACATCTATGTGTCATGTTTTTAGATCACTATCCAGAAATTGCTCGTACAATTCTTAAAACGCTGAAAAAACTATGCTATGGTTGCACGATTTCCCACAACTCGATTGTTTTGTCTTACAGCACTCTTGGATATTACATTTACAGTGATTATAAACTAAGAAAAGCTGTCAATTGTCACATTTATAAGCTTTAAAAAACAAATATTTAGGCTTTTTTTGGACAAATAATTTACTTTTTTAATTGTAAGCTTCAAAAGGAGCAGTGAAATAAACTGGTCGATTAGACAGGACAATAGAAGATACAACAATATGACTTAATATGTATTAATTGAGATGTGTAAGCGGCTTTCATGTCAACATCCAAGCAGTTTCAAAGTGGAACGTGTTCCTGTGTCTGTGTTAATAATGACCTCTCTGTTTCTCCTGATGATCCAGTTCATTAATGGCGGTAACCTGGAGCAGCTGTTGGGCAGCGACGTGTACCTGTCGTGGAGCGTGAGGATGAGCCTGGCGCTGGACATCGCCCAGGGACTGCAGTACCTGCACAGCATGGGCATCTTCCACCGGGACCTCACCTCCAAGGTGACGACAAACACACATGCCTCAGTGCCCTCGAACAACAACACACACGCACACGCACGCACGCACACACACACACACATTCCCCTGTTTTGGAAACAGTAAAAAGCTCTAGTGCAGATTAAGAGGCTTTGTGGGTGCGTCACAAAAATGGCAACTACGTCAACGAAAAGGATCTGTGGGAAATGTTAAGTCAATTCAGTAAAATTATGAATGGAAAATAACATTGAGCTCCTGCCTCACATGTGTACTTTAAAGAAATGAGGGGATATCAAACATCAAATTCAGCACACAACCGAACATTTTTAATAACTAAATAAACTAGACTGATGATGAAGGATAACGTGTGCAAACCACAACATATAAAGCCATTAAACATTAACAAAGCAAGAGATAAATTGTTCTGATGCTATCTTTATCCTGTATTATATGGATCGAAGAGGATCGATAAGAGTCTCAACACATCTCAAGTTGAGTCTGCAAAAGAAATGACGACATGCTGGAAAATCACTTGGGAAATGGGACAGAAACCACTTCCACTTGAGTGAGATTTTTTTAAAGGGTGGAAACATCAGCCGTTCATTTTTAATGTGGTCCTACAAAGCCTTTACAGCACATGAAAAGCTCTGCATAATACATCTGTTGAAACACAAAGGGGCCACATGCAGCCATATTAGAAAGCAATGCTGCACACACACTTAACAGCAGTAATCCTGATGTGTGTGACCTCTGACCCCTCTGCAGAACTGCCTGGTGCGCTGGGAGGGCCGTGTGTGCTCCTCCGTGGTGGGAGACTTTGGCCTGGCGGAGAAAATCCCAGATTACAGGTCAGTCAATTCATCAAAACTCCTATCAGCGCGTGTTAGATAAGTCACGCTCAATAAATCCCATTCTTCCACTTCTCTCTTCGTCTCATTTTATCCCTCGTGCCATATATGTCTGAGCAAAGTGTGAACAACGTCTCCCACAGCTTCTCTTCTCTCTCAGTTGAGACACAGTCACACAGTAAAGGACGCATTACTCACAGGATTTTCCAATGTGTGCATTTCCTGTGTTCACAGACGTCCTCCCCCCATCACTCACTGTTTAGGGAACTCTTCATTAATATTATAAAACGTCATTTTAAAGGCGGCCATGACTCCACAGACTCCCCTCCTCTGTTTCCTTCGTCTCGTTGTGTTTCCTCCTCTGGGATTGCAGCTATCTTTTTAATATGCCGTGGCATTTTTTATTCGCCGCCATCAATTAACCGCTGGCTTGTTCTGACTGTAAATGACCAGCGACGTTACAGCTATCAAGTTTTATTTTCTCCAGCTGCTTTTCCAGTGACATCATATCTCCCGTAAAAATAGGAATACCAAAATAAGGAAGGTACTAAAAGGCGAAGAATGGAAAAATCCTGAATTAATTAGGTTTGACTCGAGACATGTCAAGGGAAAAACTCTTCAACTGTTTTAAATTCCTAAAATCTTGTTAGGATTAAAAACTCTATCAGGAAAAACTTTAATTGCCCTCAAATATTGGCTTTAAACACTTGAATGTACAGAAATGAGTCTAGTATCTCTCAAGTCTTCAATTCCTAGGCACAAAAGAAAATAAGTGTGTTTCACTAAATGTTAAACTTACTATTTCTAAGTGTGTAAATATATGAATATTCCATTTAAGTTCCACTATGTCTCTTAAGTTCAAGTACTTCCTCTTGTCCCCAGTTGATCTACAATGTGACGTCACTTCTCCTTAACGTCCGTTTAAGTCCACAACTCAAATTAGACAGTTAGCCGATAAACAGTTCAACAGTCAGGCAGGCAGTTAATTCATAACAATATAAAGCAGGGAAAAGTCACACACACACACACACACACACACACACACACACACACACACACACACACACACACACACACACACACACACACACACACACAGCTGGCAGATACTTCCTTTCTGTGCTATTTCCATCTGCTAATGTGGGCTATGATACTACAAAAAAAATGGCAGTGATGGCAGAGGGAGAGATGAGGAGCTCCCAATGTAAACACCATTTGGAGAAGTGGACCAACAGAAGCAAGAAACCAGAGAGGGAGATCAGAACCAAGTGAAAACAGAGACAGAAAAATCATCATAAAGAGAAATAGTTTAGAGGACACCAGAGGAATGATGGCATAACAGAGGACAGGAGTGGCTCGCTGTATGGCGGGGCAGAGATCCAGTAAGAGCGAAAGCAGGAGGACTGGAATACTTTGACCTTATTTGGAGTGCTTTCCTAAACCCCTGTCATCTCGTCTCCTTCCCTCCATGTATCGTCCCCTCCTCCCTACTTTCCATTATGCCAGTGGAGAACGCCAACGCAAACATACGGGAAGGGTTGTCAACATCGCCCATTCTCTGTTAGCACAGCGCTACAGGATGTAACGGTACTCGACTAAAATACAAAGCAAACATGTCAATGAAAATGACGGAAACACAAATCAGCAGCTGCTATTGAAACAGAGGCAGGAGCAAACAAAGGCTTCATGTTTTATAGCTGGGAAAAAACCCAATGACACATTTTGTAGAAGCCATGCATGTGTAAAAATCAAAATGTGTTACGTTGTTTTAAGATGGAAGGATATGCATTCTTCTTTAGTGAAAAACAAGCAAAGTTTCAAGCTTTTCTTAGCTGACAGTGACACACACTTATGTAAACACAAAAGGTGAGCGGGCACAAACAGAACCAGCAGACACACGCACGCACGCACACACGCACACGCACACACACGCACACACGCACACACACACAAAGGGCAGGCCGGGTTACAGTGGCAGCTGTCTGGCCTCAGCGAGAGTTGTGTGTTTACTGACTGAAGAGGTGTGTGTGTGTGTGTGTGTGTGTGTGTGTGTGTGTGTGTGTGTGTGTGTGTGTGTGTGTGTGGCATGTTGTCTCATGCACATTTTGGTTTTCCTTCCTTTTTATTCAGCTAAAATTGCACAACGATATCTGCACATAACTGAAAAACATTGCGGTTTCTTAGATACAGAGGACACACACACACACAATCAGATTAACCCCATAAGACACTTCTCTCCCTCTAACTTGTTTTGGTTCTGCGTTTATAAAAAAAGAATGTGATGCCTGTTTTGCTGGACTGTTTTTGTCACAATTTTTGCTTATTGTCTGCTACATATTGCAGATCTCCTGAACTGAAAATATACTTTTTAATAAGTGTGTATTCTTAACTGTTGGGATGCAAATCTGCCTTTTCAGATGTTGTTGACCCAAGGCCTTTTTAATTGTTTTTTTAGGCAGTTTTAAACCAAACCCTTTAGAATTTAAACACCTAATTCTTATGACTAAAAGAGCGCTTAAAACAAACTGTATTCTTGCGCTTATCTGTGACTATTTAAAAAAAGAACATCTCCATAATGAACCATAAGATGATTTTAAACTCTGGTGTAGTGAAAAGGATTTGAGAGGTTTCGCTTGAGCCTCACGTACTGTCCTGCTGTTTTAACATGAAGCCTCCCTCCTCTTCCTCTCTGCAGCGATGAAGAGGACCAGGAGCCGCTGGCCGTGGTGGGCTCCCCCTACTGGATGGCCCCGGAGGTGCTCAGAGGAGAGGTGTATAATGAGAAGGTACTGACTGATCTGCGCCTTTCAGCTGCAGATTGTTGAGTTCAAGGTCCACTGTGGGCGTGATGAAAGAAAGTCCAATAACCCGGGAAGTGGAGTAAAGCAATAAATATTTGATAAATCAGGAATGTTGAAAGCAAACAGGTATTTAGTGACGTAAGAGGTGCACTTCTTGACCTTTATTTCTCTATTCAGTAAAGTGGACTTGCTGATAGTTGGTTAGGGTTGCGTTTAAGGAATGAGGACATTTTCTGGGTCATGCAGCCGGCCTGGGCTCACAGGAAACTACAAATTAACATAAACCTCGTGGACAATGAAGCATGTTTTCAGTTAATACTGCAGAAAATAGTATAAATCTACATAATCTAGACTTCATAAACTACTACCACATGCAATTGTTACAGACGAAATGCATTTAGATGTTTGATTTGTTCCCTAGAATATAAGTTTGTCAGTACACGTACTTAAAAAGGCATTATCATTTGCGAACGTTTTTTTAAATAAGAAGTTTGCACAAGTAAAAAATAAACTGTATAGTAGTCTCTCGTCTTTTCTGTCAGTGTGTGTATCCTCTTGAAACGACTCGTCTCTCTGCAGGTGGATGTGTTTGCGTACGGGATCGTCCTGTGTGAGGTCATTGGGAGGATCCAGGCCGACCCCGACATCTTGCCCCGCACCGAGGTACCGACGTGCTGTCATCACACACTCATCATCACACACTCATCATCATGCACGTCTCCTGTCATACAGCACTGCATGAATACCCTCATGGCAAACATTAACTGTATTAGTTTATTACCTGATGTCTGTCAGTGTTTTAAGATCACAGGACTGTTGGGCAAGCTGCAATTTCACAACAACTTGAGATGAAGCAACATTTTTACCACCAGATGTGAATTTTGTAAAATGTTACATATCTTATTTTGGACTCTTAACAGCCGATTCGTCTTGGAAAAACAGGAAGCTGACTTTCTTATCTTTGAGAAGCTTTCATGTTTCCGAATGCTCAAAAATAACTGACAAAATATTTAGAGGGCCTTATGATCTGTTTATTTATCACAGTGTATCACAATTAATTATTTGTACAAAATACATGTTGGGTAAATGTACTCATCATTGTTAAATCTTTGTTAAAAGCCCTTTCTTCATGACAGCATTTCTCCCCCTTGTGGCTTTTTAACAGTGCTGCAGTTGAGCAATCATATAAGGGGACTTTTTTCTTGCCATGTCATTTTTTTTTTGTGGGCTCATGAAATAATACATTTTCTTTAATGTGTAATTTCCTCTGTTTCTGTACAGGACTTTGGTCTGGATGTGGTGACCTTTCAGCAGATGGTGGAAGATTTTCCTCCTGACTTCCTGGAACTGGCCATCTCCTGCTGTAATGTAAGGAATACTCATCTCACACACACATATCACACACACATAGGCACACACACACTTCCCTTGACTTTTCTTTGTATGGGGTCACTTTATTAGCTTTGTTTTATTAGCTTATTATATTGTTCATGATGGTGGGGAAGACTGAGTCAGTTTGATTGTTGGTGCTTTACGGTAATGCCAGTGCGATACAATTTAATAGCACCACTAAATACTCTTTAAATGACCATGCAGGTACCTCAGTATACCAGGTATCTACAGCGTTATTTGGGAGGAGAAGCTTTTGCCTTGCTTCTTTATACCAGATGATTAAGTACCCGTAGCGTCGGTTTATCTTTAATGGGGCTGTCATGTTTAAAGAAAGCATATCTGTAACCTGTGTTTAAGGCCCCGTCCACACGGAGACGGAAACGAACCTTAGTCGTGTTCAAAAAAGTCCTCCGTCCACACTGAAATGGCTCAAGAAACGTGTCCGTCCACACGAAAATGCTCAAACGCTGGAGACGCTGTAGTACATATCCCGGGCCTATAAGTGACTGTACTTCCCCCACAAAATACACCAAAAGCAGCGAATAAGACCGATGACAATTATTATTCTCATTATTATTATATTATATTATTATTGTTGCTGATGGTTGTGGTAGAGGAGCTGTATATTTTTGCATTTAAATCAGTATCATGTTCAGTAGCGTCTGGAGTACGAACGCAACCCTGTGATCCGCCATTGTTTTTGGCGAAACGCATCAGCAATGACGCGGGGGGGAACAAGAGAGTTGGGGAGAGCCGGGGCTATGGTGTCATCGTTTTCAGGAAATTATGGTATAGGGCGTACACACGGAGCCGCAAGCGTTTCGTCCTCAGACCTACCCACTTTGGGAACCGTTATCAAAGCGTATCGGATTCGGGCGCCATCTGTAGAATTTCCCCACACGTTTGGGAACCCCTGCGATAGAGAACGTTAGCGGGTTCAACTGATATCGTCTCCGTGTGGACAGGGCCTTAATCACTGAAAGCCATCATTTTATAAGATAGATCGCATGTTTGTAACAAGGTGGATTACGCCCACACATTTCAGCCACGCCAGGTTTCTACCTCCTTAATTTCTTTAGATTTTTTGCCAATTAAAATGGAAAATTATGACGGATTAAATCATTAGTTTTGCACTGCAATTTTTATCTCAGTTCAATTTGTTGAATTTGTTTCTCCTTCCTGCCAGATGAACTCAAAGCTCCGTCCATCCTTCTCTGAAATCGTGGTGGAGCTGGAGCGGCAGCAGGCTGAGAGGAAGCAGAAAGATGAACCAACAGTCAAAGGTGAGTCATCAAACCGTCAACACACAAAAGTTTAAAAAACACAAAAGTTTAAAAAACAAATAATAATAATAATCTCCATTCTCCCTTTTTCTCTCAAGCTGTCTCTCCATCCATCGGCCCTCTCAGAAGGCGGTCCCTCTGCCTCCCGTCGGACCCTCGCCTCTCCCGCAGCAAATCGGACATGCTACTCCCCCCGGACACGCCCCCCTCCGTCATCAACGCCATCCCTGCTCGGATCAACCCCTTCTCTCAGAGGGAGGACCTCAAGGGGGGCAAGATCAAGCTGTTCGACACCCCCAGCAAGTCGGTCATCTCCCTCACCTTCACCCTGCCCCCCCTTCCAGACTGCGAAGACCCCTCTGTGTCCGACACTGATGGCGTTGTCCTGAGGAGACACCGGCGCTGCCACTCGCTGCCGTGTACGCCCCCTCCTCACCTCACATCGGCACCGAACACTGTCCTGACCGAAGAGGAGTCCCCGTCTGAAGTGGACACTGTAAACTTTGAGACAAAAGAAGAAGAGACACTGTTGGAGAAAGAGAGACTATTGGAAGAAGAGAGACTGTTGGCAAAAGAGAAGGAGATCAAGGAGGGGAGTGGGAGTGATTCAGGTCTGCCCGGTCTGTCTCTTGGGCCCCTGCCCATGGACCAGGAGGACGGAGAGCCGATGGACTGCTCCAGCTCCCCGGACACACAGGACAGCGCTTCATCTCCGTACTCGAACCCCTCCCCTCATCCTGCTTCCTCAACTCCAATCCAACCCTCCACCCCTCCCTTCTCAAACGGCTGGGGGTCGGCCATCTCCAACGGGCCACCCTGCCTGCCTCCCCTCTCTCACTTGGACAACAACAACGTGGTCGTGAGTCGAGAATTGACCAACAACAACGGCTACCACTCCCCTCCCAGTGACCCCGCAGGCTCCTCCCCCTACCGCTCGGGCAGCGTTTGCTCTCTGGACCAGGAGGAGGGGGTCTCCTGTTCTCTGGACCAGGAGGAGGTGGTCTCGTGTCCCGGCTGCTGCCTGGCCGGCCTCCGCTTCCCCTCCATGTGTCTCAGAGCTCCGCCGCGCATGAACCCTTACAAGAACTTGAACGGGGAACATGCAGCGTCCCGTGGGCTGCTCGCTCCGGGACCAAAAGACTCTCCATCCCCCACCACCACCGCCACCGCCTTGCCGGGGGCACAGACTTAAACTTCTCAACAAAGAGTGTGGAAACTCTGTACCAAAAGCTCCCCTCTTGGAAATTAAGCGGGTTTTCTTAGAATTTGCACAGATTTGAACACAGCAATACCCTGCTTATTTTCTAGACTCACTTTTGGGTGCGGATGGGTTTAGAGGAACAGACTCCAGGCTGAAGCTGTGGGACGACGGACTCTCTGCTGTTGCATGTCGCCCTCTGCTGGGCTGAGGACGACATGTCGATCTGACTGATTATCCACAGCGTCCTGAACTGTTAAGCATGTAAGCAGTTTGTTTGGATCCTGTATATCCAGAGATAAAAAGACTCATGAATGATGATGATGATGCTGAAATGAGGAATGTCAAGCTTTGTATTATTACGGCTGCAATTACTTTTGTTGATTGGTGCTGAATGAACAGGCAGTTTTTGCTTTCATGTATTACCAAGAGGGTGTATGGTGCATTGCTGGACTGACTGTGTGTGTGTGTGTGTGTGTGTGTGTGTTTGTGTGTGTGTGTGTGTGTGTTCTTTTGAGTTGCTGTATGATCTCTGTTGGCCCTGCTGGTCGCCTGGTTAAGCACTTCAACTGTATTACTGTTGTGAATAAGGAAACTATTGATATTATTACTTTGAGGAATGAATGGTCGAAGACCTGCTTATGAGATGTACAGATTCTTATTATTTAAAGATGACATTGAATAAAAAGACAGAATGTTATTTCTCCTGATAAGTCTGTCTTTTTTCTATCTATATTAGATCAAGGCTAAAATATCTCACTATCCTGTTCAAATTTGTGGGTTTTTTGTTGTAAAATGTCTATCTGGATGGATCAAAATCTGTTCAGACATTAATGTTCCCCTCATCATAACCTTGATTTCCCATCTAGAGCCATAACTATGTCAACATTTGAATTTCTTACTTCAAATGATTTGTTAATTACATCTATACAGCCCCAGACGTACCTGGTGCTTAATTTTCAAACATTAGCTTGCTAGAAATTATGGTGAACGGTACCTACAACATTAACTTGTTAGCATGTTGCCGCCTGCATTAGCTAGTTAGCACAAGAAACTCTAGCAGACGGCTAACTAGATGAAGATGGCGTCCTTTGCTAAACCTTTTTCTGCTTAGAATCATCTTTTTAGTTAGCTTTGAACATATTGACGCTTAGCATGTAGCTTGTTAGCATCATACAGTTAGCATTTGCAACAAAGTCGCTATTAGCCTTATGATACCATATGCTACCTTTTAGCGGGAAAAATCTACAGAACTCCACTTTGAGCTTTTAGTAGTGTAAATGACAAACTAATCCAATACATGTTACTCCATGTTTTGTTTCAGTTAGGTCAAGGTTGATATTTAAAATGGTGTCTTTCTCATTAAAAGAGAAATGGTAAAAATCTAAATGGAAATTATATACTTTATATGTGACTTTCCTCATGAATCAAGTTTGTCCTCTGCCTCTAATTTTCTGTCGGCCAAACTTCTCATCCTCCTCTTAAGTAGATTAAAGCCTTTCATCTCTCTTACAAATCACCAGCTTTCAATTGAATCCTTATCTCTCCACCCCTTCCACCTTCGTGTCCAACTCCAGTCTATCACTTCCCTCTGCAGCTTATTGCATCTCCTCCTCCTCAGTGTTTCTTTACAGGTTGTCTTGCTCTTTAAGGTAGTGTTGGGTCACCTGCAGCACCGGACAGTCTGTGTGTCACTCTCCTGCTCTCTTGAACCCGAGGTCATGGAGCTATCCACGGTGGGATTGTTTGTTGTGGTTACCCTGCTGATTACTGGTAAGTACTGAAGCTTTTATCACAAATTAAACATATTTTTATTTTACTTCCGTGTAGCTGCTCCTGTGTTTCAATAAGCCATCATCTCCGCTGTGAGCGCTCAGGCTTGCAAGTCATCAAAGTTGTGACAATCAGTCTTAACGGGTCAATAAGCATCTGAGGGACTGAGCTATTTTGGTGTCCATGTTTCGTGCGAACGTCCCAGGGTCCAATGGGACAGTCTGCTACGCTGCTGTGGAATCACTGGACTTAAGATGCCTCCTGCAGTGGGATTGTCCCCATGCCAGCCCTAATACCACCTATACAGTGCAGACAAAGACGCAGGGGTAAGTCCTTCTGTGAGTGTGTCTGTGTGTCTACAGTAAGCAAGCTCAAAAACTATTTATTTACAAAAATAAAACATTTTCCCCCACAATTCATTTTATGTATCAAATGTTTTTCAATTAAATGTTCTTGCAACTGAGTTCCCTTTTTCAATACAATTTTGGTTTCAATTTTTACTGGTGTCTGTATGTTTATACAGTATATTTCATTTAGCTGTATGCTGCGTTCTGATTATAGTAGATGCTCATAATGAAATATGAAAGCCTAGTTTTAAAGTTGTTTATATCTATAATAATTGCTTCTGCTGCTGTTACACTACCTTTTTTAGATGTACATAATTTGCTAATAACATTACAAAATAATGTTGAAGTATTTATATTTTACTTTTCATGCAACAATGTGTACATACACGTAGGAATTCTAATTTCTATTTTAGAAATGAGCCCTGATTTATCACTGCAGTACAAATAAAGTAAAAAACACAATTTTTACACAAAGAAAACCAAATCGGTTAAAATAGGCTGTTTTTTAAGTTAAAAAGATCAACAGATCAATGTTGATATGCAAAGAAAGTTCCGTTAGACTAACATCTTTAAATGTAGATGAAGAAAATCAAGATGTGATGTTTGAAATGGAAACAACGAAGGATAGTTTCTATAACTTTAACACTTTTCCAGTTATAACAGCTCATTTGTGAAACTTAAAGACATTTAATAAGCCACATTATTCTGCTGAATGCGTTAAATTACTCCATTTAAACCCTGAAAGCCTGTGATTTGCAGAGAGCTTATTCCTGGTTTTGCTCAGGCACACAGCACAGTGTGACTTCCTTTGTTTGCAGGGACCCCTGGCAGGAAGTACCGTGGTGCGTTTGGATCTCGTCCCGCAGCTGTGACGTCTCGCCGGCTTTCTCAAACTTTGAGTTGTATAACATGATCCGTCTGGGCGTCCACCTCAGCCCCAGCTCCACCGCCTGGATGAGGCCGCTCAAGTTCGACTACAGTGACTTCAGTCAGTAACAAACTGCAGTACAGTCATAAGATGTATAAAAACATGTGATACATGCCTGCTGGTCCCTCTCCCCTCTCTGTTGCACATGGTTTTAAACTGTTGCTTTAAAAGTACATAATGTGTTCAGCATCATGTCATTGGGGGGTAGAAGTTTATTGAAAACGGAGCCAAAAGGATGTGTAGAACTCTAGTTGTCTGGCAGACCACTTGAATTAACAGCTTTAAAGGGGACCTATTTTGTAAAATCCACTTGTTCATGTCTTTTACACATCAACATGTGTAAAAAGATTCTGAAAGTTGCAGGAAAAAAGATTCGCTCACTTTTTGTCCTGATCCATTTATATAAAAACCCAACCCCCGTCCACCTTATCACCTGAATCTCCTCCTAGAGCACCATTGTGTTATTTTTAACCAAATCTCTCTCAGAGGGGCGTGGGGAGGGGCTCCTTATTTTCATCTAAAGTAACAGAAAGAGAATCAGCACTTTTGAAACAGGGCTGAAACAGAGGGGATTATGGGATGCTACAATGATCTGTTTGGTGTTTGGAGGCAAACACTTCAGAGACATGTTTTGTATCTGAGACCTATAATATATTGATGAAAAACAGTATAATAGGAGACCTTTAAGGATGATATAACATTGTTAGCCAATGATCCCAGAGCTTTAAGATAATTGACCTTCCCTCTGTCCCTTTGCCCCCTCCAGCCTTCAGCCCCCCCTCTGTCTCGGTCTCTTTGAAAGAAGACCATCTCACGGTGAAGGTGCAGTTCCCCTGTGCCGCCAACAGGAGGTGCTCTCTGGGACGCTGCTGTCCCATCTCTGAACTGATCCACCCATGGACCACTGTGACTGTGTACAACAAGCAAAATCACTCTGAGTACCAGGTCTGCTTTTTGCTGAGTTGATACTGATATATATTTTTATAAAAAGGCCTGCAATCAGATGCAACAATTCCTGAAGATGATTATTAACAGGATAATACTGATGTGGTTAAATTAAATATATTTAATTACCTATTAAATCTTTTGTTTACCCTTTCTGATGGCATACTTAATCCTAAGAAATATCTCTGCTTTTACAAATTAAAACCAGAGTGCTTTGTGTCCTTGCAGAGACGTACGGTTTGGACCCAGGAGGCGGTGTCCCACGTGGAGTTCTCCGGCTTGGCTGCGGGTCAGAATTACTGCGCTGTGGCCAACTTCTCCTTCCCAACGTTCTCCATGGCGGCTTCTCCAAAGTCTTCCCCTCAGTGCGTCCAGACCGTTTCCCAATCAGGTTAGAGAACGGCTGACGATGGGTCACAAACTAACCATCCTGAAATGACCTTAAATACATCACATGTTAACCAATAGGAGGGTTAATGAGTAGACAGAGGACGTGAGGGATGTTGGTATCCATTGATTAGTGGTTGCCAACATGAGGAACAGAACCTCTGCAGTGCCAGTTTAGGGCCATCTACTGGCCTTGTTCATGTGTCGCTAAGGAAAACTATAAACTTGTGATGCCTTGAATGCGCCATTTTATTGAAGATCACCTCAGTTTACCAAAGCTTCCTTCCATTTGTTTTTTTGTTTTGGCTTGTCGAAAAGCATCTTTTTATATCCCTAGTCATTTTTGCTAGGTCTCGACCCAGGATGTAGCCTAATACAACTTTGGGTCATTGTGCAGTTTAGAAACGTTCTGGACTTGGCACATACTCTTTTTTTGCTTGTTTTTCCAGGACTCTGTGCAGAGGTCCAATGGCCAACGCTGATTGATTCTGCATCCTCCCTCTTTATTGATCTTGTCCCCTGTGTCTTTGAAAGTCTGCAGTATTGTTTGTTTATTGGGATAACATTTGTGTTCAACTTCTATATTGTGTTTCAGTGCTGCTGCCCGCGGTGTGTCTGGGAATCGGACTGACTTCTCTGCTCCTTGTTCCTCTCCTCGCTGCATTTCTGAAAAGACCTAAACACACTGCATTAACCTCTGAAAATCAACCTGAGACTCTGGTACCATTTATTTGTCTTTGACCTCTCCTCACAAACCATCGTTTTAAGAGTGAGCTGGATATTTCTCCTTGACAGATTGCTTATCTTTATTTGTATTCTTTCACTAAGGCCTCTGTTCAGGATCCAGACTCTTTGGTTCCTCTTTCCCCGGTCCCTGTGGACCCTTGTGACATCCAGCTGGAGTTTGACGATACATAGACGATCTCTACACTGCTGAGACTTGAGAGGTTTGGATGAACCCATCTTGATCACTTTGGGGGGAAGAAACGCTGAGCTAATCCCAGGATGCAGTGACGAGCCCTGTCAACATGACGAAATAAAGTCAGCTGATGTGAAGGAGAATAATGTCTGAGGTAGGTGGACAAAGGCAGGATTTTACGCACAGTCGAACTCCTGTGAGACAGACTTGGATTTAAATTCTCCATCCTATCCTTCTCCAACAAGGAGCAAACCTTGACACACGGTATCATAATCCCAGCTATGTCTCTACTAAGGGTAACTATGGGACACATAGAAGACCCATCTGAGTGTTGTTCAATAAGGGTATTCATTGGGGGTCTGAAAGGCTTCTCCACGTCCATGTGAAGTTTTAAAAGGAGAAGGGAGTTACGCTTCTGCAAGACCAGTTGAAATGTCTGACAGTGCATTTTTTGATATATTTATTTTAATGATTGTTTTCAAACATGTTAAGAAATAGAAATATCTGTCAATATATGCAAACTAGTTTCTTTCAATCTATGGTCACTAGCTTCGTTTACAGACTGAGATAGCAAAGTTAGCAAACTGTGCTAAGATGTCTTTCATTAATGGCTACATTGTTTAGCTCTGAACAGGCTGTTATGTACTTTATATTTATTCATTTCATCTTTGAATAGAGTCCATTACTGCCATTGAATGAAGATAAAAGGTCATGACCCAACTTTGAATTCCTCGCTGAAAGCCACCAAATGACCTCTAACATGTAATTCTGTTTAGCTGGCGTCTGTCATCCCATTTTAATCATGTAAGCACATTCCTCTGGCTCTCACTGCCTGTCCGATCTGAGTCAGACAGAGGAATTGGGTCCGAGGATCGACTGCTGAGTGAGAACTTCCAATGGAGCAGCAATAGTTTATCTGACACGTCCAAAAGTAGCTGTTTTTCTGTGCATGTACCACATATTCAGTGAAACGTCTAAATCTGGATGTGGTTCTTCCCCCTCTGCGTTTTTGTGCCGAGGTCCAGTGACACTCAACAGGCCGGTTCAAAACCATAAGCTTCACTAACAGGAACGCCTGACCCCCCCCACACAGCCAACAGCTCCTTTTAAAGTGATAACAGAGGGTAGCTTTTTCTATCATTCCTCGCTCTCTCTGACTCACAGTTGCCTCCTCTTACCCGTGACTGACGCCTCATTCTGCCTCCTGCATGAAAACAAGAAACATCTTGACATCCCGCCTTCTGTTTTGCTGGTGTTGCATTCTTTCCGCAACATTGGGGAGCCTTTGGGGGTTTGGCCATCCAGCATTGTTTGTTTCCCCTTCTACCTTTTCCAGAGTCCACAGAGACCTGGGGGGTTGTCCAAAGCTCAACGTACAAGTATGGCTTTTATTAATAAGCATAGTGCTGATTATGCTCGTGGAGAGATGATTAACGCATGAAGCGAGAAGCTGGCTGTGAGCTCGAGCACCTGACTACACAACAGTGGAGCTGTGTGTTGGACCTTTGTTTTTGTTCTGCTAGGTGCTGTAATTCCTCTGAATATATCAAAGCCATTGAGTAGACAAAGTCGTGTGGATTGAGTTCCTGAGGTGACCTTGGTATGCGGAACACATTTTAATCAGCTCATGATAATTGTGCATGAAACTGAACATGTTATATGTGTTAAGGAGGAGGAGGTATATGCCAACAGTGTGTAACTACTCATTTTATAACTCAAATAAATTATGTAAAAATGTATCACGGTTTATTTGAACTGTTTATTTTAGTAAAAAACGTTTTGAAATGCCCAAATGTCGAAAAACGCGAACAAATTCTGGGATAAAAAATTGTATGTTGAAAATTTCACAAATAATGACGTAGTAAAATAAGTCGAAAAAAAACTACATAGTATACTATGGAGTTTTTCTCAATGTCATACGTCCTTTTTTTCCAACTTATTTTACTGTCGTTATTTGTATACTATACTATGTTGTTTTTCTCTCGAAGTTTCGACATGTCTAGATATTTCCACATAGTATAGTATATCACAAATAACGACATAGCATGTTATGTCAAAAGTATATCACAAAAATAGACTTTGTGGGGGAAACTTCTGAAGCAATTGGAGTCAGGACTCAGAGAGACACGATGGAGAGCTGGAGCTTTGAAGGCAAACACTGACGGTTTATTTGGAGCTTCGGCCGGAGAACTCACAAGACATGTCACGGGCCACGATCTGACCACACGGTTGAGATGCCACAATAAATTCTGAAGAGCCCTCCTTGTAGTTCCAGGTTTCAACTAGTTCAGAGTGTAATAATCAACATTCTTCAATAGATATACTAAACAGCTGAGGACACTGAATCACATTTGTTGTCGCTTATGGCTCGGGGTCATCTACCCCGAGAAGGATGTGTTCCAGGTGTCCCATAACAATAACTATCTCTGAAAGAGAGCTGCCCGGTCATAAACTGGTAACAACAACAACAACAACTTGCTAGGGCAGCCCCTCCTTAAGGGAGATATAGCATGCTGCTCAAGGCTGGGCATCTGCGTTAGAGGGCGAAAGGTAAACATGTATGGAAATTATTCCCTGACAGGAACGACTTGGATTAACTTGGTCTATTCCAAATTGTAAAATATCAAATTGCTGTCTGTTGTTTTTAATCTAATTTCTTAAGAAGCAGGTAAAAGCAGCCCCTGTCATCACCACCAGGTGAAGATGAGTTTGTGGAAGTAGTCGTAGCTCCTGGTGGACAGGAAGCTCCTCTCCACTGAGTGGCGCTGGATGCTCACACTGTAGCCCTGACTCTCGATGTCCAGCTTCACACAGTCCAGCAGGTCTTTGACGGATAGCGCGGCCTTCCAGGGTCCGAACGTCACCACCGACTCCTTATTTGACTCCAGGCTGTTGATGGCGTTGTCATAGAGACCCAAGTCCTCCTCTGTGCGCAGCACGCATATCATGATGGTGGACTGTCGGGCGGCTATGGCCTCGGCTCTGGCGATACGAATCAGCACCTGGAAGGAAACAGTGACGATATGTTTATCATTCGTCAAATACATTTCTATTATGATTACATGTTTCTACTTCCTAGTAAGAGTTTGACGTCATGATGCACACATTTTTGCAAGGCTCAACTGAGAAGAAATGCGCCATCATGGATAAAATAAATGGGAACGTTCGAGGCATAATTCCCTCTGATCAGAGAATAGCTTGTTTGGTAACAATCTCACATATTTTTAGGCAAATTTCAACCAACACACTTTCCCAGAAAACAAATCTAATAGCCTATAAGACTGAATAATGTCAAGGCTATCATGAGCTCTCATTTATTTTCTTTACCACTCTTTCACATCCACTAAAAGGTGGGGTAGATCATTTTGGAGAAACCATTTCGAGTGCGCTAGAATTTGAAAATACACAGCCGGAAAAAATCTGCAACTTCCTTACAGAGCCTCTCCTCCAACACACACGAACGTGCACATGACCAATGAGGGCACGAGATAAGTATGTGCACAGAGGGGAGGCCATCCAGTTACTTTAGCCGGGCCGGCCGATGATTGGTCGTGCTTTTTACAGACCTACGGCTTCCACAGATGACATTTTTTTATGGATTTTTTGTCAAAGCACTTAAGATATTCATTGCTATCGGGATGCTAAGAGCATTCCATGGAATATAACAAAAAGTGTATCTCGTACCTTAAACTACCTTTAAGGTACCTGCAGTAATTAAAGTACTCACAAAAAAGTGCGCACACAAAAGAAGGTTAAGAGATGCTGCGGTGCACATTTTGAACAATGCATTACAATGTACAAGATGAGCAGGAGTGTCTGACCTCGATGTTCTCCCTGTAGTGGGGGACTCTGGAAAGGAACTGCTGCCGGCCCACCAGCTCTCCAAACAGAGGAGGGCTCTCCTCCAGGAGCTTCACCAGGGGTCTGATGTTGTAGTACACCGCCTCCCTGTGAACCTGCACACACACACACACACACACACACACACACACACACACACACACACACACACACACACACACTCTAGATCCGTCTGAGTTTGTAAAACCCATAGCTAAAGTCGGTTAGACTACCTAACATTGGTACAGTGTCCTTTTCATGTGATTGTTCTATGAATGTCGCAAATTATAACCTTTTGACATCTTGGTCTCTTTGGCGGGACACTGGTTTGTTTCTTATATGACTCCTACGTCATTTTTACTACTACAGTACCTACATGTCCCTCCGACATCCTTCTGAATATCATGATGGTGAAACATGGTCTTCTGGTCTGAATTCGAAACACCCATTCGTCAATAGTGTCATAAAGACGGAACTCGGATGTCTTCTCGTCCACCCAAATGACACTTTGTACAAGATTCATATGGAGTTGCCATGAAGACTCTTTCCCAATCAAAGTTTTCTTTGTTGTCACTCTTCGTCCATATGTCACGGATCGTCACTTACGACTGACCCGCAGACCTACAGTCGCTGTCCCGCGTCATGGTGTCCTATGACACACTCAGATCATTCTTGTCCGCATGATCAGTACCTTTTGTCTTTGTCGGGTGTCATCGCAGAGGAGGTGTACGCTCCGCCTATGTACCGTGACCGAGTTGTATGTCCTACCAGATATGGATCTTGTCAATGATCTTCCATAATTATTATGTTCATGTGTGTTTGACCATCATGTACTCTATTAGTCCCTTGCTAACGAGAGCGGTTTTTGGGGACATTTGTTTGTCTGTCTCCTATTCGTTCACCTGTATTTTCTGGTGAAATAGGGTCTAGTGACACCTCCTACAGCTCCACTACTCCTAGTATGTACAAGCCTAGACTGATAAAGTGATATCGTCCTCATTATTACTCAACACACTCGCAGTACTCAGATGTATTGTAAAAAACGTTCCAGTTGACTCTTCTCTTAGCTTTGGACGCTGTATTATTAAGTAGCCTCTTTTGTACTTCTCAAAACTCTCTACTCTTTAGACATAAGGCTAAACCTGTCTCTTAACGTGTTACAGAACTATTGTTGCTCTTAGTCTCAACGGTGTACAAGATAACCATGTTCGAGTGTCTATAAAAATCCAGTATATAAAGTATAAGTCTTGATCTGTAGAAAACAAGAGAAGCTCCATTTGATTAGAACTTTATCTGATATAATCTGACTTATGATTACAGTTCCGCCATCGTGTCGCTCTACCTTTAAAGAACCGGCTTGTCGACTGAGATATGGATAAACGAAAATGGTGTTTGATATGTGTAGTGTGTCCATCTCTCCACCCCATCTAGTAAGAAGCCTTTGTGTGCGTTAACGGACTAGTTTACTAATTCATGCCTGTATCTATAACATTTTATTGTGTCGGCCTTTTTAGACGTTGAGGATGTCTCGGAGAGTGAGGTTTGTGTGTGCTTGCCGTGTCTGGTTATCTCCCGTGCTCTATTCATACACG
The DNA here is from genome assembly GCF_000735185.1 of Notothenia coriiceps. NCBI lineage: Eukaryota > Metazoa > Chordata > Actinopteri > Perciformes > Nototheniidae > Notothenia > Notothenia coriiceps. The sequence continues at coordinate 82,146 of NW_011361129.1, forward strand.
TGTCTCCCCTCCGTAGGTCAATAATCGGCCCGGGCCGGCTACTAAATCCAGCAATAGTCGAAAAATTTCTGGATGCCGAAAGGTAGTCCGTAACTTGTAAAGAAAATACCTAAAAAACGGTTTCAGTGAAATGTATATAGTCAAACGCATAGACCCGGTCTACGATTCTCGTAAGGGTACTATTATTGTTTTTCACCATAGGAGCATGGGACAGGACTAATACCTTTTTATTTACTACATACCGTTTGGATATTTAGAATTTATGGATAATTTCACGATTGGATAATAACAGTCATTATCTCTCTCAGGTGAGTGTTTTTTGTCACGATCAGTGAGTGTTTTCTTCCAATTCTCTATAACGACTTCGAGCGCTCATCGCTCGTGTATGATACTATAGTTCAAGGTGTTGATGTAGTCATCGATACGTAAAAAAAGAGACATCCTATCTTAGCATGGTCCTCGTATTTCGCACTGAGGCGTGTACTTAGTGAGGGACTTCGGTCCCACGGAAATTTTCCCCCCTCGCGACACTTTTTTCCTGGACTGTCCGGTCATCCGGCTCGCGTCGAGAGGTTTGTACGTGTCTGTTCTCTCGTCGAAGACGCATTGTATAGTTTGACTCGACGCGATGTCGTCGGAAGCTGTCCAACATATGTTGGTTGTTTACGTGGCTCTCTGGACGTAAGTAAGGGACACTTGGATGTTTGTGCTGCTGTTGATCCTGTTTAGGTGTACTTACATTTTGATAAAATGTCTAGGGTTGTGTGTTGCTTGTGTTTGACATTATTCCGGACAGCGGGAGTATTGGTTTATCATTGTGTGTGTGTGTAACATATTGTGTGTCGTATGTGTTGTGTCTGTACTTTGTTAGTCCGTGATATGTGGTTGTTGTTGTGTGGTGTGTGTGTTAATGTTATTTAATGTTAAAGTTCTTAACGAACCCCTAGACGGAGTAGACGTGTGTTGTTAGCGATGTGGGTAAATCATGTTGTGTGTGTGTGCTCGCTTGTTTTCGTGATGTGTTATATAACTGTCAGCGACAGTAGTAAGGGGTATGTGCCTGTGTGTGACTCCTTACTCTTCAAGTCACCGTCCCATCGTAACTGTCTTATTCGTGTGGGGTGGTGCTTACTTTTTGGCGAAGGTCGGGTTGGATGTCGACCCCATACAGACTCTCACAACGTCCCTCACTGTACATCTTGTATCTATCGGTCGGACGTCGTAATTAAGAGTCCTAGCGTCTCTCTTCACCCCTAGCTAATACCTAGCACAAATGGTACTCTCTTCATGCTAGGAGAGAACAGGCAGTCCGGATGCTACTGTGTATCGTGGGTCTCCCCGCCTCGCATCAAACCCGCCTACTGACGACTGTACGAGTAGTCAGGTGTGTATAGGCCCCGATGATATGCCCTCTCCGCGCATCGCGTGTCATCGCTTGTCAGAGAGCTTCGTGCTCAGGGGCGTCTGCACTAGTCCTAGAGACGGTCGCTGTCACTTAACAAAACGCACTTCCGGTGTGGGTTCGTCTTGTACATTATCCATAAACGTAAAAGTTCATACCACCTCACTTATTAATAGGTGACTTATTATTCTCTATCTTCCTAAGATATGAAACGTGTGTCATATAGTCAAAGAGAAAACAGGAGTGAGTACAAGTACAGTACCTCTCGTTTACAGTCCTGACTTGGTGCAAGATAACGTCACTCATTTATGCTCAGTTTTAGGCGCCGTTTACATTTGCAGTAACACAGCAAATCTATGGGATGCATGTTATAAACCTTGGTGAGTCGACGACAGTAAACGTGGCATCATCTATTAGGACGTCTACCACTATAATATGAGTGTTACTTTTACAAGTCCTTACCGATATCTATCTGTACCGCTCTCGTCCATTCATGGTCGGAACAGATGAATAATTCCTCACCCTGCAATAAAAATTACTTGTAATCGAAGAGACGAAATGTCTGTACGGTTATTTAGACAAGGCAAGAGTAGGTTCGTGTACTCTTCCGTCGCGACTTGTCAGAGAGCGACAGTTCACGAACGTACTAAACTTGATGAGGCGTAGACACAGTGTCCACTAAAGTTGTCACACGTCATTAGGGCTCACCACTTCAGATCCGTCAATGTGGGGGAGCTCATTACAGTCGACTTGTGCAAGAGTTTAGAGTTAGCGCGGTGAACAGAGCACATACAAACATATTGAGGTTCGTGACGTGTGACACTTATCAGCTGCGGTCGGCTCTCGTACTAGCGCGCGGCACGAACGGCGGCTGCAAAGACTCAATGCAGTCACGTTGTTGTCAATCGAATGGTTTGCATTGGGCAAGAGACTGTAAGCCACTATAAAAAAAGCCACGATTCTTGGGAAAGCCGGCTTCCCGGAAAAATTGGTAAAAGCCGGCTATGTAAAAGCCGCCGGCTTATAAGCCACGTAGGGATTAATATTTGTTGGACCCTTGTCACCCACAAACTCTAAACTACCCCTATATACAGGAGTTGACATACACCATGACATTGACAAGGCACACTACCGTTACAACAACGAACACGGTGTCACTCCGCGTTCCTGTTCCCCATATCCTACGTACGGCGGAGGATATCCGGTTAGTGTCGAGAACTAACGGTGCCACACACCTTGGTCAAGTAAGGTCACCCTCCGACAGGGCACTCTCACTACGCACCGTCGGGAATATTATTTATACGTCCGAACCGATTTACCTAATGTAGAGGCACAAAAAGAGCCTTACGTTGCAATTCGACGTCTTGATTCGCAAATTGAATTGTGTATTGACATGTAAACGGCCACATTTAGATAAATGAGTGAACGGTTTGACAAAAGGGAGACTGAGGTTGTACTGTACTATCCTGTTTTAATTTTGACCTTAAATTACAATAAGTGTATAAATTTCAATTAATATGTCAAATGTACAAGACACAAAGGAGTCGTGAGATGACACCCGTCGACTTGCACCCCGTGGACAAGTAGCGTGGCGAGACTCGTGCGAGGCATTGGGGGCTGAAGGTCCGCGACTCGACAAGTCGAGAGGCGGGTTTGATAGCGAGGCTGGGAGACCCTGCGATGAAGTAGCTGGCGCTTCCCAGGCGTGAAGCCTCGGCAGGAGCGAAGGACTCTAGGCTTGACGGACGGTTGTGTGTCGTTTGGGTCCTCGACCCCCCCCACAAGGTAAGTCACCCGACGAAAGACATACTTTGGGACGGTGAGGAACTGAGTAGTGACACCACTACACACACACACACACACCACACAACACACACCACACACACACACACACACACACACAACCACACACNCTGTCTCCCTCCATGTTGGTCACGGTCAGTTTTGTGTATTTTTGCTACCTTGTACTATCTATGTTTTTGATTCATACCATGTTGTTGTTTTTCAGCTTTTAAATAAAGCTCGCTTTTGTTTATAGCCATTAACTTTTTGTAGTCTGCATTTGGGTCCTACCTTTTTTTCGCGAATCTGAAACAGTGATCTTAACAACTTGGAACATTAAAAGGTACCCAGCCCAAAGTTGCACCCTCAACAATGAAATAGAAACAAAAAATGACTTAAGGCAAACCTTTTTTAAAGAAAAACTGAAGTGGGAGTTGACTAAATGTGTCCAAAACTAAAATAAAATAATGTATTTCCAAGATTGCTGATTATGAATATGTTATATGCGGGGGAAACTTCTGAAGCAATTGGAGTCAGGACTCAGAGAGTAACAAGGAGAGCTGGAGCTTTGATGGCAAACACTGACGGTTTATTTGGAGCTTCGGCCGGAGAACTCACAAGACATGTCACGGGCCACGATCTGACCACACGGTTGAGATGCCACAATAAATTCTGAAGAGCCCTCCTTGTAGTTCCAGGTTTCAACTAGTTCAGAGTGTAATAATCAACATTCTTCAATAGATATACTAAACAGCTGAGGACACTGAATCACATTTGTTGTCGCTTATGGCTCGGGGTCATCTACACCCCGAGAAGGATGTGCTCCAGGTGTCCCACAACAATAACTATCTCTGACCGAGAGTTGCCCGGTCATAAACTGGCAACATCAACAATACGCTATGGCAGCCCCTCCATAAGGGAGATAACGGCTGATCAAGGCTGGTCAGCTGCGTCAGAGGGCGAAGGAGGACATGCAGGGCAAATTATTCCCCAACAGACATATTATTATATGTCCAAGAAAACGACATAGTATGGTATATAAACATTTTGAGAAAAACAACATAGCAGTCAAAAAAGTCAGAGAAATCGAAAATAAAGTATCTCAAGAAAATTATAATAAGCGACGTTGCTTTTTTGTGCAAATATCTTTATTTACAGGTAGCACAATCTTACATGTAAATGTTGTGAGTGTAAGAGAATATCTCCCTTGGAAATGTAATGGAGAAAACGTAACAATTGGCATGAAAAACAAGAACACTGAGTGAAGTTCAAGTACCTAGTCATAAATGTACTTGACATTTCCACGTGTCAAAAACCCAATCATTTTTAAGCTCCCTGTATACTTTAATAAGTTCTTAATTAAAGGTCAAGTAAACCAGTTAGAGCTGCATCTACTTCCATATGTTGTCTGCAGGTGCATTGTTTAAACATTAGATTTGGCTGCCTTTGTTTTAGAGTATTAGTGGTCATTAACAGAACAGAGAAACTTTAAATAAAGACCTTCACGTCAGAAATATAGCTTCTTTCTCTATGTGGCAGGAAATGCTTAGTCACTCGCTGTGTGACTCATCAACCCTCTTGGGGTTGGACTTGTGTTTACCCCCATCAGCGACGCTAGGACCGTCCACAGATGGTCAGCGATGCTCAATTTAGAAACATGTTCCGGGCCATAAACCCTGCATAGCAGCAAGTTCTGGGGTAAAATGATAAAAACGCACAAGTTAAAAAAACAAACTTGTATCAACAATTTTTTATTTTGGCCATACATCATTCATTCATTTAATAATTAATATACATTATATATACATGAGCAAACAAAGAAAGCCGTGTCTTTGTTCAACCATCTTGCAGTAAATGTTGGCACTGCATTCTTGGCCTTTTTAACAGAGTCATTGAGTTTCTTCCACACACACACGGGATGGAGCGCGTGATCCCACCGTGTGCTCGTGTTGACGAAGTTCGATCCAGTTCAGCCTCATCTGCGCCAGTACTGAAAAGAGACAGGAACACAATTCTTAGATTTTAAAGAATGGAGAAATTAACATTTAAACATTACTGTTTCAGTTCAATCTAATTCAGAGTTCTAATCTAAATGAATATATCCACATGTAGCAATAAGCTTGACTCCAACAAAAATACGTCTCAGGTAAGTTTGATTGACTTAAACAAAAGGTATCAGTACAAATGCATATTGCCAATAAACTATGTTTATACTCATAACAAAGAAATACAAAGTTCAAATATATACACATAATATATCAAATTATACATTATGGCTCCTACACCAGCTTTTGACCTACAAAACATCCAAAAATAGGGAAACGAGTTCAAAAAACCAAAAGATAACAATGTATGGTCAACCTGATTTTTTACCTGAGCAAACTTGTGTATCTGCTCGACCACAGCAGCGAACAGAGCGCCCACACTCTCATCTATCAGACTCTGCATGTAATGCACCGCCTCCTCGTCAGACAGGTCCAATCGGAACTTGTCCTGCACCTGGAGGAAAATGAAAGATATGACCAGATTGAGGACAATTTAACATTAGTCAAGATAAGATAGTGTAATCGCTCCAGAGGCAACAAACGTACCTTCTTAACGGTCTTGTCAGGCTCCAGGGCGATGTCAGGAATATTGGCATCGACCATGAGAGAGAACAGATTCAGGATCAGGTTGGAGTATCTGAAGAAGAATATTTGATATTACATGTGATGTAATCATCGTATTGTATTCCTCAGTATGATGAAAGTATCAGTTATGTAGGTGATGTTTCTAAAAATAGAGTTGAAGCTTTCTGCTGATGGGCCGTACTGTGTTTTACTTTATGAGATATCAATTGTCAAGCCTTTGGTTTAGGTTCATGTCAGCAAACAAAGATCATTTTCTTAAGTTTAAAAGTAAACTGCAATTAAATATTTATCTGAAGCAAGTTTATTTCCATGCCCTACTGACATAAATACCAGCCTAGAAGAGGTGGAAAAGAGTTCGCTATAATGTAAAAAGGACATGACTTGTAGCAGATAGTCTAAACAATACGGAGGCTAAATAAAGTTCTGATTGGTCAATTCAGAACATGTGACACGTTGTAAATCCAGTAGAACCGCTGTCAAGGACTGTAGTGACCGTTGCTAAGGAGGAAAAGAGGTTAAACAACAACAAAAAAATCTGTTTCCACACAAATCATAAGGTTTTGAAAATTATTTGGCGGCAAATATTGAATTTACATTTACACCCTTTAATTAGTTATTTGGGCTTTTAGATGAAGACCGCACACAGTTAATAAATACAACTATTCCTCTGACTAAAATACATATTTTTAAAGTCAATCAAGGAGTAATCTTAATTTAAGGTGTTTGAAGAGCAGATGAAAAATACAATTTCTTTTAAAAAAAATTATTGCCACAAAAAATCAAAGGGTGGCTCAACACGTCATGGCATGGGAAATAATGAGCTCTAACGAAGAAGTGGGATTAAAAGAACAATCCATATTCTTGCCATGTTGTGTTTTTTTGGTGCTATTTGGTTGTCAACCTATTTTTTTTGGTGAAATGTTGTGATCCTACTGACTGAATCTTTATTTCTCCTGTTTTTGTCCGAGATGGGAATGTCAACCATTATGTTATGTCCATGTTTGTGTCTTTAGCTTGTACAAAATAAAATAAATAATTATTTGGCGGCCCACTTGCAATGCCTTTGCGGACCACTAGGGGGCCGCGGCCCACAGGTTGGGAACCGCTGTTCTAAAGCATGACTCTCCCCTCTGATAAAATGTGATGTGTATCTGTCCGTCTCTCTACCTCCTGAGGTGCAGGAAGGCGGTGTAGCACTGCTTCCTGAACTCCTGGTACTGCTCGCTCTGCATGCCCCCCATCCCCTCCACCATCTCTTTGCTCAGCTTCATGGGCGGAGGCAGCGGTTTGGGGTCTCGACCCAGGATGTAGCCGAAGTCGATGTGGAAGAGCTTCCCTGAATCAAGAGGAGTTAGAATTCAAAATCTGCTCTGTAAACTAGGTTGTAAATAAACACGTATTTAATGTTTCCCTCACCGGTTTTGGTGAGTAGCAGATTGTCCAAGTGTCTGTCTCCTACTCCTAAGATGTATGTGATGACGCAGTAACCAGCTGGAAGCAAAGAGAGACACAATGTCAGTAAACACTTCTGAAAGTAGAGCACACAGAAATAGTACCATTGCTCTGTGACTCACCGCAGCTCTTCACATATGTGTCCATCACCTCGGAGCTGATGCCGTACGGCCCCTTCTCACTGGGGGCATGCTTCCTGAAGAAGCTCTGTGGGAATAAAAGATGTGAATAAAAGGTATGTTGTTTTGTCAGCTTAACTGTTTCTACTTCTCTGCTCACCTGGATGTTGCCTTCAGTCGCCAGGACTTCAGCAACGGGGACAGACTGGACAAACTGCATGAAACCTGGAAGAAAATACACTTTGTGATTAGGCTGGAGAATACAGCAATGAAAACACGTATTACAAACAACATCATTGAACCACCAGTTGAATTGATGTCATTGTTCTTTTAGCAACTAAATGTGCTCAGACTCACCGTGCTTGGTGCTGGTGGCCAACACTTTGTACGGCGTCAACTTCAGGTCCAAATTCTCTTTCCTTAAAAGCTATTAACCCAAACACAAACACGGGAAGACATTAGGAAAGCAACAACTGTGCTGTATGTAAACATTTTCCTCAAGATGTAAGAAATGTAAGAGGAAATGGATCCAAAGACTGCATTATTAACAACATTCACTTTCAGCTGATAAGATGTTCATAGAAACAAAACCCAAAGACATCTATGACTATAAATGCTTGGAAGTCTTAAATCAAATTAAACTACATTTCCCATCCATAAACTAACTTATCATTTTGAGCCTTCTTACTTTGTCCATGAGAGAGATGATCTGCAGGATGAGCTGATCCTGCCTCAGGTCGTCTCCGTGTTTGAAGATAACCGGGTACATGGCTCCATCCTCAGCTTTGAAGATCAGTTTAGCTGGCATCAGAGCGCTCTGACACACACAGAGAGAGAAAGAGAGGGAAAAGACTCATGAACCAGTGCCACACAGATACTGGTGTTAGTCCAGACAAAGCCCAATGTAGGAATGGAAGTTTCTCCTTGTGTACCTTGAAGAGCGTGGCTGTGTCGGGCACGATGCCTCTGATCCTGATCTGAGGCTCCAGAGGGAGAGGGATGGGCTCGATCTCTGACAGGTTCACCTTCTCGTTGTCCGCCAGCAGAGCCTGCAGGCGCTCCGTCTGCAGAGACACAGGGAGGGATGTTAAACAACTGAGCTGGGATCAGTGTGCTCAGGAGCCTTAACAGTTCAAAGGAAGCAGTGTGCACATTCAATAAGAAACGGCATGTTGCTGTGAGAGCCAAATGGATTCAGGAGGGCCAAAAAATATGTCAAATTGTACAAATTCTGAAGGATTTTTTTAACAGGTGTGCACAAAATAAACTATAATGAACATTGTTTTGCACAATAAACCAAAAAGCTATGAAAAGGATATCAAATGCTGTATTGTTTAGCTAATATTTGCATGTGCATTTATTCTGTTGTTACCTTCTTCTTTCGATTTCCACTCTCCCTCTGCACGGCTTTCATCAGCTGCACCAGTCTGTCCACAAACGTCTGCTGAGCGGCCAGCAGCGACCGCATCACCCTCACACTCTTATCACCCTGCAGGGAACAGGAAGTGTGTGTTAACGGCTAAAGATAAAGAAAAGGGAAACGTTTCAACACTTTCTTAAAGTCTGTGTATCTCCAATACTTTGTGCCTGACCTTGAGCAGAGCCTGGCTGAACCTCCTCATGACGTTCAGGTACATCTCGTGGGTCTTGAGGTCTCTCTGCTGGGTGTCCTGGTCCTCACACTCCACGATCACATACCTGATGAACACACACAGATCAATACAAACACAAGGACTGTTTTTCAGTTTGAAGAATGAACTCATCTGATTTGAGCTGCTACTCACCAATATAAATAGTTGGCGAGTTCGGAGTTCTTGCAAGCTCGGGAGATGAGAAATGTGCACAAGTCCTGCTGCAAAGACACACATTGGGGGATAGGGATACATTTCACATTTCTAGAAAGATACTTTTGACCACAACAAGTGATGTTTGTTGATGTGTGGTAGTGATTATCCCTCTATGGATCCTCCTCTCACCTCTTGAGTTTCACTGTCGGCTCCCTCCTTGCCTTTCTGTGGCGCAGTGGAAGATCCCGATGTGCCAGTCAGGATCTGTGAACTACAGAAAGAGAACAATGAGTAATCAGAGATCGCAGCAGTTCAAAAAAATGAAGTTCATTTGAACTAAACTGAGATAGTTCAGTATGGACTGCCTCCAGACTCTGGCGTGAGCTCGACAGAGTGCGGCCAGTGAAATCACAAAACCCTAAGAGTTCACGACGCTTCATGAAAGCAAAATAATCAAATTCCGCAAAAGCAGCAAAAACTCTCCCAACCAGTGTGACATTCCGAGGTATATTTAGATCTAGGCAGTAAAAAACTAAAGATGAAAAAGAAAATCTGGAAGGTACAACTATTCCCTCACTGTTCAGAGTAACATCTTTACCGAGTAGTCACACCATGTCAAAGCTCCCAGCAGACTCATTCACGATCCCCAGAGCACTGACCTGTCCATGGTGGACTCGTCTGAAAGTCCCTGGCTGTCTCTCTTGCTGCCTGGCTCCAGGCCGCCCTGAATATCGTTGAAGTTCTCGTACTTCAGCGCCTGGACCAGCTGCAGGAGGTACATCAGCAGGTCCTGAAGAGAGAGAGAAGAGATGGGAGTAAGTGTGGATTTGGAATTTAAAGCTCGGTTTTATCATTTGAAAACGTGTATATTTTCTGTCAGCGTGTAAATAATTCATTTTAAAAAGGGAACAGTTTGACCCAAAATCAGGAAAAACAATGTTTACGTTTCATTTAGCTGACATCTTTTTTCCAAAGAAACGTACAATGAGCCATTAGGATGCAAACCCAGAACAGCAAGAAACCTGCAGGTATAGTTGTTTCATTAAAGCCATACCTTTGGATGCTTGTGTATTGGTCTCCATTGATTTCAATATTTAAATACTTCAAGTTTATATATGTTTGTGTCGAAACAGGTGTGTTTTCAGTCAGCAAAGGAAGACTTGTAGAATTAACTAATTTGATTATTTTGTAGATTTTGGCTGTAGAAATGTCTGCATTCTCTCAAATGTAATGGAACCATAGGGAAGTTTGCTAGAAGTTTAAATAATACATTTAAAAAACAAGAAATGTAACAATTAGGGGTGAACTGTGACTTTTAAACAGCTCTGTCATCATCATCATCATCATGTTGGTATAAATACACTTTGGAAGGAAAGCTTTGAAATGCTTTGTCTCAGGAGAATTTTAAGTTCTACACAAACAGAGTTATCATTTCCCGCCCTCACGAGTATCCTTCTGTCTCCTCCTCCTACCTCATCGTCGGCCTGCTGCAGGCGCGTCACAGCGTAGCGTCGCACCGTGGGGTTGGAGAACTGGGAGGACAGCAGCTCCAGGGAGTCCTCCACGTCCATCGGCCTCCACTTCCCCAGCATCTCCAGGGCCTGCTTGGCCTCCTGGGGCAGGTCCCAGTTCACACACTTCAGGAACTTTGTCAGGGCCTGCAGCGAGAGGAGGAAGAGGAAGAGGAGGAGGAGGAAGATTATCATGCTGTAGAGATGAGAATCGATAAAGGAGCACGATTAGCTTTGGGTATGTTGGAGTAGAATAACACAAAGACACCCACCTTCTCCTGCGTGGTGAGGTAGTATCTGAACTTCCACACCAGGTCCTGCTCTTCAGAGCTCAGCTGCTTCGTTGGAGGGTAGCTCACGATGATCTGATGGAGAACGAACACACACACACACACACACACACACACACAC
>NW_011361129.1:93255-94945 GCF_000735185.1 Notothenia coriiceps
GGCCTTGGCCCCGGCTGAATTAATTACTCTAATTAGCGTCTTAATTGCATATATTAAACCAGTGGTTAGCGGGACTGGAGCTGTGGTTAGGGCCTGGATCTCCATCAGGCGGACAAAAGGGTCACACACACACACACACACACACACACACACACACACACACACACACACACACACACACACACACACACACACACACACACACACACACACACACACACACACACACACACACACACACACACACACACACACACACACACACACGTTACATTTAAAATTCCCTGTAAGAGCACAGGAATGCAGAGCTAGATGATGATGATTCTGTTGGAGAGCTTATTGGTTGATGAAGTAACTTTTTCTAGTTGTCAGGAATCGCACTGCCTGTCACTCACATTGAGCTGGTCTCTCGTGGCGGCGTTGGGCTTCAGGTCGTGATCCGATGGCCCGCTGCGGAGGCTTCGAGCCAGCTTGTGATGCTTGCTCTCAACCAGGTTCTCCTGTAAAAAACATGAATTGTAAAATACTGCATATATAGGTTTATACACTATAGATGAACCATGCTAAATATTGTATTATATGTACATTAATGGGCAATGCTAAACGAATAAGTATCTACTTTTTCTGCACATTACACAAAGCCACCATATATTATTTGTTGTATATTGTGCGGTTATGTGTGTGTGTGTGTGTCCTCTCACCATCGCCATCTGAGGGTCAGGAACTTTGACGATGTCGCAGCTGGTGAGAACAGGTGATGCGTCGTCTCCATCCTGAGAGGGGACGGAGTGAAAGACACCATCAGTGTCGTCACTTCCTGTGTGTTTTAGACATGCTTTATGTTGAATTTCACCTAGAAATAATACCTTCTCGTAATAAACAATGCTGTACTCCTTGTCATTTGTTTTGACGCGGGGGAACTCCACCATGAGGTACATGAAGTTAGAGCTGCGTTTCTCACTCTGCGGAGAAACACATGGAGAAAAAAAGAAAGAATTAGTAGGATACAACATTGACATATTATCCCCCAAGTTGAGGGACAGATGGCTAAATAATGAGTTGACACCGACTGTAAGACTTGATATCGTCCAACTTTTTCAAATAATAAATGATAGCCACTTAAAATAGCTCGGAAAACCCTGCCTTACAAATACTGAAATAGTTTGAATCTGTACTTTCCGGGTCATAATGATTATTTCTGACATTACGCAGATCGGTTCATGATTGCATGTATGACTCTGATTGTGTTTATAACATAGAACAAACCTAAGAATCTACAATCGTCTGTGCAAATTAGCACTAATGATCAAAGTTAGCATGCTAATTAGTAACAAGTCAGAAGTCATGAGGTTTCGTCCTCTGGAGAATAATGCATTTCTTTCAAAATCGTCATGGCATTCAATTAAATAGTGGTTAAGATTATTTAGTAAGCAACGTAGCTTTTTTCTACTCCAGAGGCCTGAACTACGAAGCTGGTTCAACCTAACCTGGATATGTTTGAGTTAGCCGGTTGGCCTAATCCAAAACATACGCGCTCTCGCTAAGCGGTACTACGACGCGGGTTATCAAGTGGATCGCTCAAGCCAGCCGTGCCCTATCTAGTTAGGTGCGCGTTCACATGAAAGGGGTGGTATTTGGAGCATTCGACCAATCACAAACATGGAGAAGCGTACTGACAGCGCAGCGTCAT
>NW_011361129.1:95187-129384 GCF_000735185.1 Notothenia coriiceps
AGGTCACAGAATCAAGCCTGTGCCGCCAGATGTCGTCCATCAGCACCCATCTGCTCCTCGCTCAAAATGTCCTTGGAACAGAGCGCTCGGACCCCTACCTTTCCTCATGCCTGTAACCACGCCATCGGAAAAACCCCTAAAAGGGAAGTCATTATAAGTCCTCAATGCAGCAAACTTGCATGAAATTAGTTGAGGCGGCCCATGTTGTATACTGGATTAACGCGCTATTGACGTTTACGATTCATTAGCGTGCCTGGTGTTGAACCCCCTGCACGATACCGACTCCACGCTGACTTACCTCCGCCCTCGCGCGGATGCTAATCCAATCAAGATCACGAAAGACCAGCCTGTGTGACCTCCACTGGTCAAAAACAGATCAGGACCCCGGGAAAACACCAAACGCATCCGTTACTGATGCTTTCAGCAACACGCAGACTGCATAGTGATAGTATGGGAGGAGGGCGAATGAGTGGTTGAACTGGAAGAGACGGACGAAAGCTTTACACGTAGGCCATGAAGGGAGAGAAAAGGGTCCCTGGAAAATATGGGTTGACGATAGGAAGGCAGAGTAATGAGAAAATGTCTCCTCCGTGACTGGATCTCCATTCATCTTGATAAGGACGGCACATTCAGGTAGAATGATAGGACACAGTGGTACAAAAGTCACTCCATGCTTTCATATTTTCATGTCGATGATGGGAATTAACGAGATGGTGAATAGATGCTCAAACCAGGATTGTATAGTTTATGCTTTTCTTGTAGCTCAAATCGACCACATATACGCTGCCCTTGATCAAACTGATATCTTCTTTAACTCTTGTGCATCTTCAAATTGAATTACCACCCAAACACATCAGTATTCATGTGCGCTTGGGTCTAAAAGACTTCCACGCGCTCTCACCTGTGCTTTGGCAGGCCACTGAAAACATTTCTTGGCAGCCAATCAAATCGTTTTTGCTGCCACATATTCTGAAAGTATTCAGAAAACATAAAACACCACCACAGCCCTCTCGCGCCGGGCGAGGTCACACTAGTACGAACGACACACAGGACAAAAACAAGCAGAGCCAGCCACGCCCAAGTAACAACGCGCTCCGACTAAATAAATGAATAAGAAGATATGCTTTTTTAAACTCAACAGCTTTAGGTACTCAACCGCGCGACAGCTTGCCAATGGGTACGGTCGAACCTACAGCTCCGTTCGCAGCGCGCCCACACACGCCACTCTTGCGGCCGGCGTGCCTAACTTCATATTTTCAGAAGGCTGTTCACCTCTAAACCTAATAGTTTTCAGATGTAGTTTATAAGTTGTAATGAGCAGAAGTTTGTAAACAATTTTAATATTCCTATAACTACCTTAAGTCTAAAAAAGGCCATTAGTTTATATTTGGAAAAATGGATATAAGAAATTATATTCTATCAGATGTTACAGGAAAAAGTATGTACACAAAAAAGACAGTGATCCCGAACCAATAAAAAACATCTCCACATGGTGTTTTACTGTGGTCTATAAAGAAATAAAACAACAAATCACGTAAAACGAGAATGAACAGCAACAGTAGACCGATATAAAAACCGTCTAGCTGACTATCAATAATAAAAAAAAAAAAAACAATTGTATCTCTCAGGTTTCCTCCTCTGCTGAGAAAAGATAACAATACAAAAACTCTATCATCACATACAACATATTATCAATATAAAAGCTCCTCTTAAATCCAGTTACTCTCTGCTACCATGATGATGATGAACCGTTGCATATCTATTCAATCGTTAACAGTACGTGCTTGCTATTAAATACTCTTTTTCTTTTTTATACAAGCAAACTAAGTGATAGTTTTTCAGCTTGCAGTCAAAGAAAGAATGAATAAAATTTGATAATATGATATAAACACAAATAAGCATGTCAGAAAATATATTAAAAATATACACAGAAATAGTAATAAATTTAATACACATAATATATTCATGATCATTAAAATATAACATAAAAAAAAAAATCAAAATGAATACTAATAAACAATTAAGAATAATCAAACAAAACAAACAGTTATAATAAAGAACAACAAATAAAGATCATTTATAAGAATATAAAAGATAAGAACAAATATTATAAACCAACAAATAATACATTATATATATTTGAGGAATTTCCAAACAAAACACAGACCACACAAGACACAAAACAGAAAGATCGGAAGACATCCGCAAGCTTTGAGGTATATCCTGTACCTCCCAGGACCTCCCGTCAGCTACGCTGAAAGAGATTGGAGATGTTCCTCGCCCTGCACAGTCCAAACCTGGGGACCGGCCAACCAGGAGATCATAGCAGAGGTTCATTACACAAGAAACTTAGCATTTAAACACATCGGGTGAAAACCTTGAGGAAACCAAGATAACAATGTCTTAGTAGAGGATGGACCCTTGGTATAAGAATCTAAAGATATTCCCATCATCTGGTGTATTTGATGGAGCTGGGGGGGTATACTCACGCAGCTGGTTCACCTAACATGGATAGTCGGTTGAAGTTAGCGGTGGCCTATATCCAAAACATACGCGCTATCGCTAAAACTCCGTACTACGACGCGGGTTATCAAGTGGAATCGCAATGAGGACATGCCGTTCTCTCCTAGTGAGTGCCGCGTTCACATGAAAGGGGGTGATTTGGAGCATTCGACCAATCACAAACATGGAGAAGCGTACTGACAGCGCAGCGTCATACTTCCTGAATGAAAAGTCAACTATATAATTAGACACATATGAAGACGTTAAACTTTAAACATCCATGACTTAAACACTTTATCCAGGATCAAAGCCACATAGTTGCACCTGCAAGGTGAATACAGCTAGTAAAAGAAAAAGTGTTTGAATGCGTAGATTAACAGGTTTATGATATCACTGCCCCGTCTAAGACACGAGTGGATCTGACTTTAATTACATTTGTCTCGAGTGTTTCGTCAACTTAATGTGTTGCTTAAAATAATACTTCTGCATACATGTGACACTGTAAGTGTTGCACGGCCAGATACGGCTCAGCTGACTCAGATAAGGAAATATATGATACATTATGATGTGATATGCCGCGTACTGTACTTAATGTTACTCTGATCCGGTTACTTATGTTGTGGCAGATATTTAAGTAAGCTTTCTTAACGCTAATGTTATAATAGTCAGATTGCTCTGAAGATGGGAGGTGATATTCTATTAATGTTCACGTTCACACAGTCGGTGATTTTTGCCGGCCGTCTTTCCTGCAACGGCAGCTTTTCTGTATTTCCTTTCTCCTGTAATATAACTCGATCGCTTTAAACTCCGCACACTGAGCTCTGATTGGTCAGCAGGCGTGGTGCTTTCACTGAGTTGAGCTCTTAGCCTGCAACCTAACCTGCTCCGGAGCAGGTTAGCCTCTCAGCATAAGTTACCATGGAGATCTAGCCCGCTAAAAAGAGAACCAGCTTGGTAGGACCGGAAACCCCGAGCTTTCCCTGAAGTTAGCCGGCTAAGCGAAAATCCAGCTTCGTAGTACAGGCCTTAGGATCAAACAAAGCTCTGTTTTGAAACACAGTCCAACTAAACCCACTCACCTCGTTGATCATCTCAATCTCTCTGAAGGTCAGACGGTCCAGCCAGTCGACCTTCACCATGTGGCCCTGTCGATGGGCCTTCGTCAGCTGCATGGAGAGAGAAATGGAGGAGGATGGGAGGAGGAAAAAAGGTTAACAAAAATATTAAAATCTCAATACAGAGGTTGTGATTTCTGTAGCGGCAGAACTGGTCGCAGCATGGTGGCTGATGTGCAAACAGCTCGCCCAATCATGCACAAATCCAGTGCCAGCAGCCAATCCAGCGTCTCTGGTCACACACTCAGCAGCCAATCAACTCACCAGTGGGGGGGTCAGGGGTGTAAGCACACATTGGGCCATGAACAGGAAGCCTAGCCCTAGTTAGAGTTGGCACTATGCCCTCAGGATTGATAAAGATATATCTGAATGTATTTTGTGAATGAAATAGTTAACATCCAATCAGATGAACTCAAATCAAACGAGCCCACCAATACATATTTCCAAAAAGCTGCAACAAGTTGGCCAAAACGTTCTTGTGTCCAAATAAACAACAAAAACATGCACACACACTATGGCAACAGCAGAAAATAATTCAAAACCCAATGTGTGTGATGCTTTCAAGAAGCCGTACAACTTCACAGACAAGTGTTCACACAAAAGTCAAAAGGTATTGCAGTAAATAGGTTTTTATTTTGTATGTGATAATCCTCATTTAAGCAGTGAATGATGGAAAAGAGGTTTTTTTTGCAAATACGTTTGGACCATGGCCTGTTTCACACACACACAGTACACAAACGCACAAATACTGCAGTGCCAACACTAACGCCTTCTCTTGTACTCACATCACCTAGTATCTCCAGGTCAGGGCCCTGGAACAGATGATGATTTAGACACATCTGTCCACCTTTTCCAACACACACACAATGTCCCTAATCTTGTTCCTTTCCCTTATCCATTTATTTAGCCGTTTGGTAACACACCACATCCCTTTTCTCCCCAATCCTTAACCCTATTCTCCTGTCCACAGACATACAGTACCTTGGCGAGTCTGCCCATCTGGTCCTCCGTCAGGCTGCTGCTGGTGCGTCCGGGTGTGGTGGTGGGCTCGCCTCCGTTCCCCTCCACACCTGGCCACACTTTCAGGTCATGCATCCCTTGCCGGAACATACTAGAAGACAACAGGTCGGAGGTGTTTTAAAATCACGTTTGTTTAATTGAACATTCAAATCTTACAAAGTGCAGCTGTAAAGTGAAGTAATGATTAATCCTGGTGCCAAAATAAAGAATATTCCAACATGTTTTTACAGTTTTAACGAGTTTAGACTGACCCATATTTGCCAAACAGGGTGACAGTGGTTCCTCCAACTGGGACCGCTCTGCCAGGTCCATATATGTCCCAAATTGTGAGAGCAACCTGGGCACTTTGGGGAAGGTCCGGGTACTTGACGGGCAGCCGCAGCCACTCATTCCAGCTGTAGAGGGGTGAGTGTAAGAAGAAAGATACATACGTCAGAATAACTAACATTTAATTACAGTAAAAAAAGGATTTGCACGTTTTTTAGGTGCTGTTTGTGTCTTTTAAGCTCTGAAGAAGGCAAAATAAAGAAGTATTTTCCTGAGAAGGAATTTCTTTTGAAGGTGAACATTTTTCTAATAAACATTACAAAGATGTTTACAATGGCATCAAAAGGGGTATGTCTGTTAAGTGAGTGAAATAAGAAAAGAGACAGATTTGTTCTCACTTCCAACGTGTGCTAAACGCCTTGTACGAGGTGCGGACGGGCAGGGCGAGAGGTTTTCCTTCAGCGAACACCTGACAGGTGACGTAGAGGTCCGAGCAGTTTTCCTGGTAGAGGCCGGAGAACCGCAGCATGGGGTCTTCCAGCAGAGCTTTGTAGCTGTTCTGCTCTCGTTTCCCCTCTAAACTGCCTCTGGAAGAAGAGAGGAGACAGAGAGGGCGGTTAGGAAGGGGAGACGTTGTTTTCTGATGCTTTCAAGAGTGCTCTCACGTGTTCACTTACAGATAGGTCAAATTAATGAACTTTCTTGGCAGGTTTAAGATTTTTGGTAACTTAAAATCAATGTTACCTTTTCACATTATGTTGATATTCTTGATAATCATGATAAAAACCCTTTTCTGTACCAGACTCATTAGACAGTTAATTAGACATTTTACAAATCCACAACATTTTGATTATTTATTTCATGTGGTGTGCATGGAGGACGTGATTAAAGAGAAATGATATAATAACAAAAGCATTGTTTAAGAGTGGTTACAAACCACAAAGGGTTTATTGTAATGCCCCCTCAGGATTTACAATGTATCCTATTAGGCTACTATGGAGAGCTTTGGCTTCACATATGTGAGTATTGGCTTACTCTTCTTACATATATAGGTCACAATAGAAATAAAAATAAAGAATATGATCATTTTCAATAAACGTATATATTATTCTCTCCACTAATCAATTACTTTGTCCATAAAATGCCTATGTATCTACTATTACAACGTAAATCATAGAGCAACAGCAAATGATTACATGTTGGCCAGATGAATACTTATTTAATCATCAAAATTAATGCCTATTATGTCCAGTAATAAATGGAAAAACTGATTGAAATACAGGGTAAGAATACATCTCCATACACATTTTAACGCATGTCGCTGTCTGTTTGATTAAAAGTCATAAAATCATGTCAAATACACACATGTCGTCCAACACTCACACAGACACACAATCAGACCAAGTATCCTGTCAAGTCACAAGATAGATTAGTTACACTGCTGGATACATAAGCAACGCATTATAAGTACAACACTTACATCTTAAGTTGAACATTGATGTCCATGTCACAGCTGTAAACATAGTTGAATTTATCAGTGTCCATCTTCCGACGGAAAAACACTTAATTTTAATAAAAAACCTGAACAACATGAAATCCCGGACGGTTATACGAGACTTGGCGAACGGTTGGGTTTGCGACAAGGCCTCGGCACAAAAACACCGTTTGAAACTACCTCTCACACGGAAAGCTAATTTATAAGCGTGTAGACAAGTTTAAAAATGTAACTTGTACTGTGTGTATTCACGGTAAAGACATTATTTTAACCGCTGTCTCACCGGGCATGATTTAATGTTTTTGATAAGCTACTCACAACACAGCATCAGCCAAAATCTACAGCCAGGCCAGAGTAGTCAATCCTCGATACAGCACGATAGATAAATTCAACAGGAAATCATTGTATCGGGTTGGGATTTATCGAGTCTGATAGAACCAAGGAGGAAGTAGAAAAGAGGCGGGGTTAACAATACGCTTATTAAAGTGACAGTTCACCGAAGAGTGGAGCAGCAAAGCCCAAACACACATTAACCTGTTCTCCACCCAAATAAAGAAAAAAGGTGGAGTCATTTGTTTATATTTCACTAACGATATATATATTTCCTGTTGTATTTCATTTGACCTTTAATTCATGTCTAATGTCTTATCTATCTGCTGTGACGAAAAATAAAATCCCAAATTAGGATCAATAAAGTGTATATCTAATACACCACATTTTAGGTTATGTGAACTGGGCATACTCTAAACTAGAAATTGCATTGAAATTGGTATGTGTATTATTAATTATTTGCTGAAGAAACATACAGCTGTGGAAATATGCAGATTCAGTTTTTATAGCATGAGTTCACTGGATTTTAAGGCTGCAGTTTGTCTATATGGAAAATATGTATTATGTGTTAAAAACTCCCATCAAAACATTCCTGTTACAAAACATGATGACAGCCCCTTGAACTTTCATTTCACAGAAAGGTCACCAAAATTCAAACGCACTTGTCCCTAATGAAATGCATATCCGTGAAGGGCAACAGGCGTTTGTAAGGAAAATCCTCATCTTTTGTTTTATGGGGTCCTCCCTTTTCCTCCACATTGACGACAACCAGTTGTCAAATCAGGTTGTGAACTCATCGTCGGGATATTGTATGGGACCCTCAGGCGCTGAAGAGGTCAGCACCACCCGAGTTGAACTGATGTAAGAACATCTGCCAATAAAACATCTTCCAACGTCTGAAACAGCATCAGAATCAAATCAATTAAAGGTTGAAACCGACCGCTGGCGCTGACCTCCTCAAATCATCTCTGCTATCAGGTACGATATTTATTGTTAACTGTGTATTACTCATGTCAAGGGCACCAATACTTTAACTGCAATAAGTCTTCATAGAACAAATGTACAGCTTGAGAGAGGCAACTGTGAGTCATACACATCCAATGAATGAAGAAGCACCCCGGACTGATGAGGCCAATCAACACTCTCCGACTACTGTAGGGGTACGAGAGAAAAAACACGTAAACCACCACGTTAAGAGGCCCCGGGGCCTCCTGTGAGAGGCTGGAGAGGACTTTTCCTATGATCTCGCACCTCAGACAGCAAACAACTGGAAGAAGATGAGCTAATGTTTTGTTTCCCCAGGCAGCGACACTATGCTGACTAGTCAGGGTCAGATCACATCTTATATTTTAAGATTACACAGAAATGCACACGTGTGCATGACATACAGCAAACTAAAGACCAGTGGAAGATGGATTTTGGGTTATCGAAAACATATAGGCCAAACTATGAAAACAAGCACACACCTTTTGTGATAAGAGATGGGATTAAGAAATAACATTTTTTATTATTTTAAGCTTGACGATTCATTCTTGACCTAGAAATGGCAGCAAAACGACTCTATTAAGGCAATTACATAAATATTATTTAATATGTTCCCTGTTACTTAATACTCTGCATATCCATCATTCTTTATGGGTTGAATGGGACTGGCATGAGGTCACAGACTGGAGTTAACAGTGTGACATCATTAATATGAGGTCATTCAGGAGGTAGGGGTCAGAGGTTATAGCAGAAATGCATATTATACATGTATGTGTGCAGTGTGGTTAAACGTACAGATGGGTGTGAAATGAAACATTAACTCTACTGGAGGAATGAACATCAAATCATAAGAAATGTATTCCCTCATTTAGTGTCTTGATGATTTTGGTGGAGACACGTGAAGCTCTTTCTACTCTATATTTTGAGTGTAGACATTTGATATATTACTTTTAGTGTATCAGGCATGTGTTTTAAATGTACATTAAGGGAAGAAAAGTTAATGTCTGTTTATTTATGTAACATTCTAGCAACAAGGAAAGTGCTCACCACGAGACAACGTGCAAACGAAAGTAAAAAGCGAAATAGAAAGCCATCTAAAATAGAAGAAGATGGATATAAAGTATAAGAATAAAGGTTAGAGTGCAGTCAGCTTATGAAATTAAAGGAAAATAATGTATTTAATAAAAGGCACTGGCCAACAAGAGACTTGATTTAAAAATAAATAAATTCCCCAGGTTTATCGAGCATAAAAACTAAACGCTGCTTCTCCACGTTTACTCTGGACTCTGGGGACAGGAGTGAGGCCTGCATTAGACACATCTTTAGTTACTGGACGTCGACCTGGCTGAAAAGCCATATGAAAGGTTGAATGGTGATGAATCATGTTTGATAATTCCATCCCATCCCTCTCTCTCTCCTCTCTCCCTGCCCTCCACCTCACCTCTCTCCTACCCTTCCCTCTCTTAGTCACCACATGGATGTGTCATTGTTTCTATCACTTTTTAGAAGTTCATGCCCACTGAAGCGCAGCGAGGTGATCTCCGGAGTGCCAAAACACCGCCAAGATCCTTACACCCCCCCTCCCCTCTCCACACAGACCACCACCTCCTCATTCCCCAATGGATGGCACCGCTGACACCTTCCTCCGCCAGGCCTGTGGGCCGCATGACGGTCTGACCACACCTCCACGCCAGGCTCGTAAAGCCCCAGGATGTGTATAAATAAGGGAGCAGGAGGAGCAGAAGAACCAGAAGCTGATCAGACCAGATGAAGATGGAGCTCGTCGGGGTTAACTGGGTTCTTGCCGCTGCAGGTTTCTTTCTGTGGACCAGCGTTGGGTCTGCTGCTCCCATGGTGTGCCACTATAACTCCAGAGGTGAGATCCCATGCTTTAAAATCTAATCTGAACAATTAAATACATATTTGCAATGTTTCTGAGTTGTTTTGGTGCCGTTGCAGCACTGTGTGAGTTCCAGGGGAAGAACTACTCGCTGGGGGAAAGCTGGATGGATAACGCCTGCATGCAGTGCACCTGTCTGCACCCTGTGGGAGTCGGCTGCTGCGAGACGTGAGTACACACAAAACCTATGTGGTTAGAAGCAAATCGGTATCAAAACGGATGTGTCTTCATCAAGAAATGTAGGTACAGTGGTGGACAGTTAGCAGGCACATTTGCTCACGTGTAGACCATTTTGAGATACTTTTTACTTGAGTATTTCCATTTAATGCAACTTTTACTTCTACTCCACAGCAATCTATTAGCAAATATTGTACTTTTTCCTCAACTAAATGTGTCTGTTATCTAATAATACAAAATAAAATCAACTAATAATGAATCATGTATTAATACATGTCAAGATACTTAATTGATCGCTTGTGGAAATGCACAAAATTCAGGCAGAACTTGAATTACTATAGCATAATACAGTTTAGAAATACTATGTACATTTTGACTTAAGTACCAGCTGAATGTTTGACCTGTAAGGGTTCCACAGAACAAAGGTCATGCTGAAGAACTGTTATTATTGTTTGATTAATAGCATCTCCAAGGCCATAACAACGTTTGTGTGCATTTATTAAGGAACCCTTTTTAGTTTAGGAAGATTCACTTGATATTTGGCAACCTATAAGTGCAAAATGAGTCAAATGAAAAGAAAAAAAGGAGAGTTCAAGGAAAAGTGTTTTTTGACGCCTTAAGAGTGATCGGAAAAGCTGCTGACTCCTCTCTTTTACCTCGATATCGGTCCAGGGTGCAGCGGCCGGTGGACTTCCCCGCGTGGTGTGAGCTGCGTGTGGAGCAGCTGACCTGCAGCGTGTCCCTGGTCCAGACAGCCGACCCCCGCCTGCCCTGCTCCCCCGGGGAGGGCATGAAGGACCCCGGCCACGGCTCCTTTGATCTGAAGCAGCAGCAGCTCGACTGGTAGAAGCCATCTCAGACACCGCTACCTGTTCAAGCTGTTTGCTGTGGAACCAGTACTCACTAGGGTTACATACCAGTAACCACTTTATTCACAAACTGTATCAATATAAGACATAACAGCATTTGTTCTTTCTGGATTGTATTATAAATGAAGGAAATGTGAGTGAAATGTTTATCTGAAAATATGTTTTAGCACTGAGCATTAAATGTTAACAACTTGGTAAAAACGTAAGCATCTATATTTAGATCTTTATTTTCAGTATGTTTTTGCTTCTTCTATTAATCCAACAATGACTCATTGTAAATATAAGCAAATATAAGCGTACATTAATATATATAACTATTCCTGTTGACCTGTTCTCTGCTGTAACTCATTTACCCTCTTAATAAAAATCTGGTTTTTATCAAAGAATGTTGAATTTTGTGAAGAAAAGAAAATGGCTTCCTCCCACTAATCTTTCAAAATTTAAATCACACTTTTAATTATTTTTTCTTGTAGTATTTACATTTCTATGCAGCCTTTGCACAAGCTGAAAGGAATACAGGAAAAACATTTGGATTAAGAAACAGCTGTTACCTAATATGATAAAGAGCTAGTATGCGATCAAGGGATCAAAAATAAAATAAATACAGAAAAACACCGCAACCACGAACACAGTTGCATGTCATTAGGTCCAAAAATAAAGAAGGTTAAGATGCACTGCAAAATGCATAAGAAACAAGGCAAAAAATAGGTTGCATAATATACATATGGAATCCATCACTGGCTCTGCATAAACAATGGAATCAACAAAAACATAATGCTCCTGAAATGTGCGCCTGTGCTAACAGTGTCTCTCACACACACCCATTGATGCCTGAATGTCTCACGTTCAAAAAGTCACACACACAGCGGTCAAATGGTGATGCTGTTGGTCCCTGAAAAGTGGGACATGTAGGATGCCAAGGCCGGGTTGGTGGGGAAGACTTTGATAGGCAGATCCCAGCTGAAGGTGTCCACGTCCACGTGCTCCGCCCCTGCCCATACGGTGACCTCTGATTGGTTCTGCAGAACTGTGGGCGGCTCCATAGGCTCCCGGGCGGTGACGAATTCAAAGTGAAGGCGCCACCTCAACATCACTGTAGAAGCAGAGATACATTTGATAGTTAAGTTAACAGTATGATTATTTACATTTTTCAAACAGTTAATCGTTAAAATCTCCACTTTATTCATTTTTTCCCTTCGAGTCATTTCCAGTAACATTTAGTCTAATGATGGCTCATGAGACATTATATTAATAAAATGTCTAACACCCAAATCTTCTCCATGTCAAGACTTTTGAGCAACACTAATCTACAGTAGAAGCCAATGTAGTAGAGACCGCCCCATTGGTGCCATTTTTGATTGCTAGAACACAGTGTATTATATTATTATTATTATAAGTATGGTAAAAATATCTGAAATACGGTGTCTGAAATATCACTAGATGTCATATTTGACATGTTTCAGCCGACAGATGACTGACCTATGTCGGTGCTGAAGCCCGGCGTGACGTTGAGCGGGATGGGCAGAGAGAAGTGGCTGGAGGCGGTGTGCAGGCACGACTCCATGTGGCGCCCGTGTCCTGTCACACTGAGGATCTGTCCGGGGTGCCGCTGGTGCTGCTGCTGAATCTCCTCCTCACTCTGAATGCTCACCGAATACTGGAATACATACACGCAGGGTAATATAAGGTAACATTTTACAACAAAATGAACCACAGTGTGCTTGAACGAGAAGAGAGAACACACCTGCAGGCAGGGAATATCTCCCTCTGAGAAGTTAAATGTGCCAACGATGTCCTCGCCGAGTCTGTAAACCATCTTGAAGATGCAGAACTTTGCCACTTTCCCACGCATATTGGTGATATTAAACATTTCTGGACAAAGCAAAAGGAATAAAGTCAAACTAGGACATTGAAATAAAGAAGTGTGGAAAACATAAGAAGTAGAGAACACAAGGCAAGGTAAGGCAAGGCAAGGCGAACAAATACATGGATGAAAGTGCAGTTTAAGATATGAATAGTTCAATGAAAAGCAGCGACAAAAAGAAAAGTCTTCAGCCTGGATTTAAAAGTAGTCAGAGTTGCAGCGGACCTGCAGGTTTCTGGGAGTTTGTTCCAGATATTTGGAGCATAATAACTGAACGCTGCTTCTCCATGTTTAGTTCTGACTCTGGGGACAGAAAGCTGACCCGTCCCTGAAGACCTGAGAGATCTGGATGGTTCATAATTTAGCAGGAGGTCAGAAATGTATTTTGGGCCTAAACCATTCAGTGCTTTATAAACCAGCAGCAGGATTGTGAAATCTATTATTTGACACACAGGAAGCCAGTGTAAAGATTTCAGAGCAGGAGTGATGTGATCCACTCTCTTAGTTCACAAGTCATATTTAGAGATTGAGAGCAATTACTAAAACAC
Source organism: Notothenia coriiceps (assembly GCF_000735185.1). Classification (NCBI taxonomy): domain Eukaryota; kingdom Metazoa; phylum Chordata; class Actinopteri; order Perciformes; family Nototheniidae; genus Notothenia; species Notothenia coriiceps. The sequence goes on from NW_011361129.1 coordinate 108,259, forward strand.
TATTACTATTTACATCTTTATTATTACTATATTTTTTTACTTTTATCATCCAGGACACATGTAATAGGTAAACATGTCAAATCTAGCTTGAAATTAGCCGCTTTGCTGGTAAACAAAGGTACATCTTTTACATCTCGCTGTCATCAATTTAACAATTGAGCTAGAGAGGCAACACCATTTTGTTAATAGCTCTAAACTTACATTTTTACTTGGGAATGATAGATAACATAAAATGTACATAATCTGAAAAGGTTCAATTTAAAAAGACAAAAATAAAAACGGATTAAAAAAGAATAATGCTTTGTATTAAAAAGGCAACTGGTGTGAGACATAGGGCTTCAAAATACAGCAAAGAAAAGCGAGATGACGATGAGACTCACGGAGGCAGCGTCTCGATGTGGTGATCATCAGCATGTCCAGAGCTCTCTCTAAAGGTCGAGCATCCCTGCGGCTCGCTTCCTCTTCCTCCAGGAAAGGGTTGGAGGGACAAACTTCCTCGTCCTGGGGAAATGGAGGCTCTGGCATGCCTACAGTTCAGACAGGATCATGTTAGCTATCAAGTTCTTGTTGTAATTGTTTTTATCATTCTAATTCTTCTAAATAAAGTTTGTTTAAGCACAGTAATCACTTCTCATGAGCTTTTAAAGTTTAAGTCACGCCACTTTATCAGCACTGGAAGCATTGCTGTGCAAAATGCTTGCAACTAAACTTAAGGGTAGGCGAAAGTGTATCTGACCTTGTAGAACCAGCACTCTGAAGGGAACTCGGAGCAGTTTGATGGGCGAGTTGACTCTCTGGCAGCCGATGGTCAGTTTGTACACGTACTTCACCGCCTGACCACGGTAACTAGGAGGACCATCTATGGGTACGATCTCACTGTATGAATCTGTGGAAGAGTGAGCACTCATGTCAGACTGATAGACAAAAACAAAATGGTGTATTTATAAAGGTTGCACGACCATTTGTGGAAAATTAGATATGAAGCATCCAAAAACTTTATACTGTAAAACTAGTGATTTGTATGGATGTAAACTTTTTTCACAATGTACATACAGGTTTTGCTCTCCCCGGGGTCCAGGCGCAGGTCACAGAATAATATTTTAGGTGGTGTGTCCAGTACACATTGACCCCGCTCTCCTGTAGAAGAAAAAAAAGAGTATAGATTGGATTCAAGGCATATTACAATAAAACAATAAGGCTAACCAACAGTGCTATAATATCCAGAACCTTTCTTCATAACAGATCATTCATGTACACTCATTACTGCTTTTCTCCTCTCCCAAACTAACCTCTGCTTGGAATAAGCACTGTGTTGCTCTCAGCCTGGACATCGTGTTTGTTGCCCTGGGTCGGCAGAGCCACTCTGCTCTCACTGGCATGAAACTGGCAGTGGATCTGAGCACTGGCCCATGCCAGCATCTCACTGAGACACAGGCAGAAAACACAAAGTTACAAAAGGGTATTTACAGAGTGATTAGTTACACGATTGATTTAACTGGTCCCAGTCCTTATCGTGTTACAAGACTCACACAAAAAAGGCATTTCGAAGGATCACATATACATAGCTTAACTCTTATCAGGCTCCATGGGCACTGCATGTTGCATACATAAACTAAATCAATGCTTTCAGGGTTCAGGAACACCTTAATATTTGAACACAGCAATGGGCAAAAGAGAGTTTTTTAAACGATCATACCTATTATGAGTAAATACATTAGAGTTTTAAAACCCTACCTGCTGGCAGAGGTGGACAGGTGGGACATCGGGTTGGTGAATGTTATGAGACACTCCATGAGCTCCCCGGCGAGAAACACAGGGCCTCGGGCCATGGAGGCCACCACCTCGATCATCTGTAACGTTAGACGCCAAAAACACTACATTACTACATAACATCACTAATGTGGCGATCATAATGCACTGAGATCAAGCATGCTTTGTTATTCTGGAATCAAACACTGCAGGTTTGCACATACCGCTACATGCTAAACAGAAGCTGAATAGTTTGGACTGCTTGCTAGCTAAAAGCTACTATTTTAGGGTCAATATAAACATACATACCTTGGCCTCAAACGTTACTGTTGCGAGGCAAAACGCTGTCTTGTAGATCGGAGCACCTAAATGTACTTTCGAGAAAGCAAATATACCCTCCTTCCCAAAGTACTAGACATGGCGTATGAGGTTAGCTAGCATTTCAGCTACATTAAACAACACATCCGCCTACGTACGACCAAGCACTGACCAAGGGATACACAATTAATATATAAATATCACAACTATAGAAGAAAAAAACATTTTCTTTAAGAATATGTTTTGTCCGTCATCATTGTTTTACCTCGATATTAATCGAACTTTTTTTTACAAAAATAAAACGACAGTGTAGAGTTACAGTAAAAGTCTTTGGTCGACCATTTAGAAGCCGTCCCGTGGCACAGCTAGCGAGAGGTGGACTGTTGCTATGGTAACTTGTAGGGAGGCGTAAGCTCAATATTTAAAAGAAACATTTAATTATGTGCGCTAACACTTCACATTCTTCAGGAATCCTTTCAATACGGTCTTTATACTTTTATATTTATTCACATGGAGCAATGGCTGTCAATTGTAGGCGAAATGTATAAGTGTTAACTAATACATGTCCCCCTTTCTACTGAGAATGGTACAGTCTCAGCAGCGGCTTTGCCGGTTTCCTGCACTGTGTATCCCTGCGGTTCACTTATCAGGCTTCCTTTACTACCAGGTGGTTTACTGATTTTGACTTTATCAAGCTCAAGGATCAATTATCAACCTTCAAAATATGTAATCTAAAAAGGGTTTTCTAGCTAAGCTGACGTTTAAATCGGCCAATCTTGTAAAAGCAAGGGGAGTGCGTATGCAGCCTGATCGAAATTGTCACCTGAAAGACAGAGCTGAGGCCATATACTTGTTATTTTACAGCGAAAAATGTAAATCATTTGCATATTGAGCAGATTGAGCACCGCGCTAGCAGCAGAAGCTACAGTCCTGCAGACAGAGGTTGGTTTGGAGCTGCTGTGGAGTGACGTCTTTCTGGTATTAAAACAAATAACTTACTCTTCTCTACTGCTGTCAATGGTCAGCTTTTTGCTAATAGCTAATAAAGTTTGCCACTGTAACCAGCGGTTGGGTAGCTAACGTTACATGATTCATATTAACTAATGTTGTCAGTTTGCGGCTTTGCACGATATCGGCCCTCTTGTATTTCTACCAGATGGATGGGATCACTCCTTTTAACCATTTGAATTGATCTTCTTTGATGTCATTGTAGGTTTCCCGGCTTTTGTTGAACTGTCATTACGAAAAACGTCCGGACTACATGCAAAGGAGGCCAAGGGGTCTGCTACCTCTGAAAACAGGAATCCAGAGACTAGCCCCTGAGGATATGGACATACTGAGCTATAGAGGCTACATTCTCCTGTGGATATTGAGAGTATTATAATGGCACTGGGACATTACACAAGAGGGAGCAATTATTTAAATGCAGGTATTCAGAACTCGTTGGATGAGAACCAGTTTACCCCACATGAATAACTTCTTGATCATCTACTTGCAGATTTCCCATGCTACTTCCAGTGAAAGCATACACTGACTTTTGATCAAAGTGGTGAGATCTTCCTGATTTCCTACTCCCATTCATACATTCTTTAAGCTCCCCTCACCTGTATCCTGCTAAAATGACTACTTCAGAGTGGGGTGAGAAATCCTCAGCGGACCTTATGAGTCGGTATGTCTCCAAGGAAATGGGATATGGAGTTCCCAAGGAGGGTTGGCGTATCTGTCTGGCACATGAGTTCAAGGAGAAGAGGAAGCCCTTTCAAGCAAAGGATGTCTCGCTGTCCAACGTCTTGGAGCACGTTGGGCTTGGGATCAGGTGAGACATTCATGGGTTAAATGAGATGGGAGTTACTTATTTATCTGTGCAAGTTTTAAAATCAGCACCACCTCGTCTACAGCACCACACCCATTTTCCTGTGGTACATGAACTGGTCCGACTACAAATATTTGTCATTGAAAATTCATTAAATCAACACTATGCCTCAGAGCACACCGTGGTTAGTTCCTTTATTGACACAGGGTGTTTTCAGTTTACACCTCCATCTTATGTAATGAACCTTTCTATACCATGTAACCCATGAGACTGCTTTGACAGAGGAGTACCTGGGGAGGCATTGGCATACAGTGTCATATTTCTCAAGCCACCACAGAGAGCAGGTAATCCTGCCTGAAGTGGTTAAGGCTGGCACAAGTTATCAAATATAATTTTCTATCAACTTAAATATGATATAACTAATAACTGTCTACCTTAGAGCAGTGTCAATGACATACATTTCAGCATTTATCACAGTAAGAAGCACCAACACAGTAGTATACCCATTTTTTCTTATGCATTTTAAACTGATAACGCATGAATGCTGTGTGTATTAGCTTTTGTCTCACCCAGATAGGTGTAGCAACTGATTAACAGAGTAAACGGCTCTTTTGCAACACAGTCTACCATTTAGCTTTGTCTATCAGTGGGGATGATAAGATAGTGCTTTGTGTTTCTTGCAAAAACGGCAAACAAGACACAAAGTTTTCTCTGTAAATGTTCAGTTTAATCAAAAGTATGTGCTTACATTCCATCCTTACTGAGGTAATGGGCATGTATTTGGCCCTAGATCCAGGTCAACTGTTAGTTCAAGGTTCAGGACATTTACTCTTCCAAGTCTTACAAGATTGAGATTTGCCAATTTCTCCACTCATGCACCCATGATGCTTGAAAAGTTCTCAGAGATATAGAGCATACAACTCTGAATTGTCGCCCTAAAGCTATAAAAAACATCCAGTACAGATTTCAACATCTGTCGATCTGATCCTGTTTGTTTTCCTGACAAAGACATGCTGCTGCTTTAGTGGATTGTCGACACACAGCCAGCAACATTTGTCTTATCATTTCAATCGTGAGAGCCTGTCTCTGTGACCGTCAATGTCTGTCTGGCATCAGGCCTCGGCTGATTTATACTGATTTAGACTCCCTGTGGATGATGGCCATAAAGATATGTACTTTGACTGAGTCACTTTAAGCTTTTCTATGCATCCAAATCTCTGCTATTTACTGCTTCTTCATTTGTTCACATTGTCTTAACATGTGACACCCGCAGTGCAATGTAGATGTTTTTAACTCAGCGTTAAACCACTAACTTGCTTCATATTTCAGAAATCCTTTACAATGTTGTGGTTATATTGCACATACTGCATGTGCAAACTGAGAAACAAAACTCAATCTTTTTCAACTCTCACTTAAAGTGGACCTATCATGCTATATTTGAATAATATATTGTAGGACCATACCTATATATAACATGTCTGTGAAGTTTTTTTTTCAAAATACCAAACAGATCATGCATTTTAGCCATCACTCATTTCACTCTATTTGCTCTTTTTTAGCCCTGTTTTTGCAAGGGCTGATTATGTGAGAAGTCTTCTTCGCTGCTTTTGTGGCAGACTACAGCGCCACCTACAGGCCTGGCATATGTACTACAGCGTATCCAGCGCTTTCAAACGGCAATGGCTGTCTCCTTCTGATAGGTGGAGAGTTGCCCATATAGGCGGAGCTCCTCGTCACTGACGTCAGAGATATTTCAAATCTGGATCAGTCTGTATCAGATCCGTTGCAGCCCCGTTTTTAGAGATTTGGGTATGGAGGAAAAGAGAGAGGGTTGTGTTTTCTGACACTTGGTGAGTTCCTTGACTAAAATAACGTACAAAAGTGCATTTGCATGATAGGTCCCCTTTAAGGTTAGTCTTATAGTTAGTTAGTTATTGTACACACTAATGGGGTAGTTATTATTGTGTAGTAGGAGGTTCTACCTGGGTTAATAGGAAACCCATTTTTAAGAAGCCTTTACTGTTGGACCAATGTATAAAAATACTGTACATTTTCTGAGCTATTTGCACAGTATACTGAACCAAGAACAAACAAGCTCATACAGCTCTTATAATACACATTCAAGGAGAAAGTAACAATGGGATTGTATATCTTTTAGTAAGGGAACTTTGCCCTTTTGCTGCAAGCTCTTGCCAGCTGTGGGTAGGTTTGGTCTTTGGTGGAGAACATGGCAGCTTGAGCACACACACAGGTTAGATTCAGTTTTGCATACTTTGCCTTTATTCAGAGCTTATCAGGGTGAGGGTCTAACTGTTGGAATTTCAGCTGAGCTGCAGAACAACACCTTCCTGACTATAATGCAACCTGCCATGGCTTTGAATTACTCACTTTAACCAAACCTATTCATCTCACTGTTGTTTCTCTGGACTGAGCTTTTCTGTTCGTGTGCAATACATTCAGGCCCTGCTCCGGCATTCACAGCAATTTGGCATGGGATCGATGTTCATGGCTACAAGCAGAAAGCCCTCTGTGGCTCAAAAGTTATTCGGTATTTTCGTATGTAAACAAGAATGCTGAGCACTAAGCTTCTCAGAGTTGTGACTTCTTATCATCAATATAAGTTTACATGGTGGACTAGAGGGTTAGCCCATTGACTGAAAAACTATTTTACTATTCTGATTCTTTGATCAATTCATCGTTCAAGTCATTTTTAAAGCAAAACAATGCTGTTCCAGTCTATCAATTATGGTGATATCCTGCTTTTATCTGTCGAACATCATATTAAACTGGATCTTTCTTGGTTTTGGAGTGACCAAGTGAGAACATTAGTAAGTGCTTTCTCACTGGTGTCGTTCACCGCCTTGTCAGCTTTCTGCAGAAACATTAGGATCATTATTGGCAGTGGGAACGTAAACATGTTTATCACATCTTGTGTTTTTCTCATTTAGCTAAAGCCCTCTGGAGACATTTTGAAGAAGCACTCAAGGTCTAGGAGCAAAGCGTTAGCCAAGTGATGCAGAATAAATGTAATTAGGGGCTTTTATTACATTGCAGCCGGCTCTCTGCAGAACTCATGGCCTTTGTACTAAAACAAAAGTATGACCTCAACCCAGCATCAGCTAGCTTTCTACTGATAAGGCATATGAATTGAGACTTCCCCACTTCACACATCAAAGCATAAACAGATAAAGGCTCGCGATGACTGTGATCTCCCTCGGACTCTTGTAGTTGTCCGTAACCTGCTGTAACCTAGCCTAATGAATATTTTACACCCTGCTCTGATAGCGAGTGCTGCACCTAGACTCACATTCATGCACACCTCACACTGCTGACCTCTCTCAGATAAAGTAGTCCTCCCCTCTTCCTTTATGCAGCTTCACAATGCCCTCGTTTCTCTCTGCCTGTGCGTGTGTGCAAGTTGTCCACCTTTGGTTCCGGGGCTTGCAAACGTCGGAAGCTGCCTTTTTAAACAAGCGAGAAAAAAAGAGCTTGCAGAAAAAGCATGTTAACCAATTACACTGTATGGATAATTATAAATGCATTTTAATATCATGAGCATGTTTATTCAAAGTAACACATGCAGTTAGGGCGCATTCAGTGCTGTGTTGTAACTGTACTGTATACTCTGTGTGTTCATCCAGGTATCTGAAGTGGTGGTACAAAAAGACCCAGGTGGAAAAGAAAGCTCCGTTCATTGATATGTTTCGTGCCCAACCCTTGCGACAAATATATGGTGAGATCAGGATCTTACAGTGTGCCGAGCTTGTGATATTACATCCTCTTTAATATTTCACCAAAACATACAGTACTATAACTCTTGAATTTGACCAGTTAAGCTCCTAAAAGTAATAAGGAAGTGACTGAATCCAGTTGATACTCTAATTTGCAGGTGCTCCACTTGGTGGTATCGGAGGAGGAACCATCACGAGAGGTTGGAGGGGGGAGTTCTGCAGATGGCAACTTAACCCCGGGATGTACCACTATAAAACTGTCACAGCAAACCAGGTAAATAGAAGTAGGCAGAGACTATGGTTAAAGCCTTTCATTAATTAAAATGACTTATTTAAGGAATATTTTCCTGGCATTATATATTTTTCCCTATACAATAGCTCATTGGCTTATTTTTCAGTCACCTCAACTCCGACTGCCTGTTACGTGAAGGTGTCCTAGGTCTATATATATATATATATATAAGATGTTATTATTTATTTCCAAATTAACAACATGTTTATGTATCTGCTGCAATCCATATTTGTTGGTGTTTATCCTTTAACCTGTGATTCAGTAAGGAATGTGAGTCAACCATTCTCTTAATTCATAAGAACTGTCTCCTTTAAGTACCGACAAAATGCTAATGAGAAAACAAATCCCTAAAGCACTTTTTTATTTTAAAACATTCCGCTGAAGTTAATCTACATAAATGTATTTACTTTGTTCATTTGTGGTGTTGTTTTCTATTCGCCAAAGGAAAGAGCCAAATGTAGACCGCAAAATACCATATATTTCAAATACGACCACAGTGGAGATAAATGCTAGGAGACAGATAGGCGATTCTCTTCTGACAGCAGCCTCAGCAAACTAACTGCAATGCATGGTGGGTGTGTTTTGGGAAAAGGGTGTGACTCATTCTGTCCCTGGAAAAACTGGCTCTCTTGGTTTTAACTACAGTGCACACCACCCTAATGTAGAACCATTAACTGGAGGCAGATTCAGGCTCAAGACATGCCTCTTGGGGGTTGTCAGAGGGCATTCTGGGAAATGTAGGAAGATTCAGAATCAGAAAACCTTTATTAGTCCCGAAGAAGGGAAATGTACATTGTTAAAGAAGGCTCAGGCAGTACACTAAACAGTAAATTGCACATACAGAACTTGTTGGTTATAAATGTCTAATCTCCTAAACCACAGATTAAATTCTCCACTTGCCCACATCCTTTTCTCTTTCTTAGTTTACAGTTTGTTTACGCCGTGGAGGGCAAACGGTTTACCAGCAGGTGCTCTCTGTAGAGCGTCCTCCCACTCTGCAGGGCTGGAACTGGGGCTACTGTGGAGAGTACGCCTTCTATCACGCCTTGTACCCCCGCGCCTGGACCGTTTACCACCTGCCGGGACAGAACGTCACTTTAACCTGCAGGCAGATTTCCCCAGTCATCCCCCACGACTACCAGGTAACTGAGACATCCCTGGACCTCATACATTATAATAGACTTATGATAATATTGTTGCATCAATCTAATTATGACACGCATCATGTCTAACCCCTGATACCTGAATAATGAGAAGGTATTTGTTGAAAAACCCTCAAGCTTGTCAATATAAATGTGGAAACCCCGAGACTATGATTGATGTTTCACCTACTTTCACCAACTCAAACAAGAGTCAAACATAAGTCATTTGGTTGCTTCATCTCCAAAACGCCTCAAATCATTTCAGCAACTGATGTCCCAACACTTTTGAATATATAGCAGAAACTCTAGGTTGTGGTGAAATAGCATGTGACCTCAGTTTTTCATTGCCATATCTACACAGTAGCTAATGACAATAAAGCCTTGAATCTTGAAATGCACATTTTAGACGGTGCCTGTCGACATGCTGGTTTCCCAAAAGTTATTTCCCAATGTGTATCTCCTTTATCCCAGGACTCTAGTCTCCCAGTGGCAGTATTTGTGTGGGACATAGAGAACAAGAATGACTACGCTTTGGATGTCTCCATCATGTTCACCATGGTCAACGGGTCGGGACACAAGGAAGATAAGAGCGGGGGACACTGGAATGAACCATTCCACCTGGAGAAGGAGGGGGAGGCGGTGTCTGGGGTTTTACTACATCACTGCCTTGCTGTGAACCCTTACACTCTGTGCATCGCAGCCCGAGAACAGGTTTGATTACCAAGTTTATGCATTTTAAGGTTTTTGTAGTAGTTTGAACTGTACAGCTGCACAAGACATTCTCAGGGAATAAACGGGATTTGCAACAATAGTCTCTATTATCTGGAAGTGTATTTATAATAATGAACTAGTTGTGAAATGCGTGGTGTTAGTGAGCATTAGGTTTTAGATTCACCCTGTGTGTTTTGTTCCCATTTGAACAGCCTGACAGGGAGGTCAGTCACCAGACAGCGTTCAGTCCAAAGGGAACCTGCAGCGGCCTGTGGAGTGACCTCATCACTGATGGACGGCTGGACTCTCCCACAGGTCGGTGCTTAAACACTCACTGTGGAGAGATGAGACCGATTCATGACGGAACAGATGTCTACATTTGTCATTTCCTCAATATGAAACAGTAACAGAAAAAATAGATGGAAAGAAGAAGAAGAAGGAAAGAAACTGATGCACAGTAAAACACCAACAATTCCATCTAGTGCATCACGGAGCACTTATTTTTGTAACTAGATTTGACCATTAAGTGTCAGAAACTGGTGTACAAACCGCAGTATAGAAAGTGAATACACTATAGATCAGGTATACATAAGACAGTTTATACAATACAGAATAGAGTGAATAAACATTAGTAGGTAAATAAAGACAAAGGCAGCAAGAGCTGAACCACCAGTAAGATGTGCTCACAGCCAACGCTGCTGCTACCTTCTCTCCTTTAGGCGTGGGCGGGCTGGATCCTGCAGAGGTGAGAGTTAGAGAGGGAGGGGAGGATAACAAGAGAGGTTAGCATATGGTATCTCTATCACGCTGTGCAGGTTGTTAAACATCTTACTGGTGGTTCAGCTCTTGCTGCCTTTGTCTTTATTTACCTACTAATGTTTATTCACTCTATTCTGTATTGTATAAACTGTCTTATGTATACCNGAAGCTTCAGTGTCAAACTGCCATCACTAGAGTTTACCATTTAGAGCAAATGTGTGGTGTTAATTGGCATGTTTTATTGCAGCTGCACTGAAGCAAAACTACTAAAGATGAGGATGCAGTGTAGTTGGTTTACCCTGTGTGGCTGTGGTCATCACAGAGATATTGACTGATAAGACTTGTGTTCAGTTAACTATTAATACATTTCTATTAAATATTAAGTAAAACTTATTTACTTCTTTCAAGTTTATTAAATACTTTTTTTAAATCAGGGATAGTTTTTAAGTCACCAATATGGATTTTTATTGAAGCTCATTGTGTGTGTGCTGTGGATAAATAATTAAAATATAACCATTACATTAATATCAACTAAGCCTTGGTATAGGTTTTATAATTATTTTGTTTTTGGCTTTCGAACAGGTGAACGAAAAAGTATAGAAATTGTAAACATAGCACTCCACTACAGACACTAGGTACGTATACTTGAAAAAGCCAAACCTTTATTTTGAATTAGTTAAACATAATAACATTTAAAACAGTAGTAAAACGGTATAACAATAATAATGATAATAACACTCTTGAATAGAAGATACAAATTACTATATACAATTTATAAATAAGATATATATACACATAACTATACAACTGTAAACCAAACTATCTACATAATTAAGTGTCAATGCCTATGGGGGCGGATATACGTTTCACTTTTTGTTTCTCATGTCCTTCAGCCACTGCTCCTTTGGCAAAGCCTCAACCAAGGGGCAGTAAACAACTCCCTTGTACTGGCTGTGTCCAGTTTCCGCTGTGCGAAACTTCCCACACTTTTTGCACGTGTTGTGCACAACCTTGCAGGTCAGCTTTCGGGTGGTTGGAGCAGGAATAGGAGCAGGAGCAGGAAGAACAGAGGAGAGGCTGGCATTCGGAGCCTGTGGAGCAGCGACCTGGACCGGCACCTGTGAGGTCACTGGATTAAAAATCCAGGAGCAATGGCCCAAAGGTGAAGCAGGGAATAGCTGCCGCTGCAGCACCATCTGAGGGCCAGAGGGAAGCTGGGGTGAAGCAGGGAATAGCTGCCGCACCACCATCTGAGGGCCAGAGGGTGGAGCAGGGAATAGCTGTAGCTGGGGACGCAGATTTACAGTTGCCGGTGTTTCTGTTGTGGGCGAGGCCTTCCTCTTTAGCTTTACCTGGCCAACGGTGCTACTTGGGAGGATGTAATGGTGAGCAACACCTGGCTGGGGGGCTGCTGATTGGGGGCGAACATTGGCAGGGGGAAGAGGGTCAGATGCCACAGACAGACGGCTAGGCAAGACCAGCCCCTGCAACACCACTGCATTGTCTTCCCTTTTCACCCTCTTATTGTGCCCCTGCACCAGGGTGGTGTGGCTCACGTCCACCAGCTGCAGGGTGGTCTGCTGCATAACTGTCCCATTGGACAGAATGCGGCGCCTGATTTTCCTATAGTCCTCCAGGATGAGATCCCATCTTGACACTGTGCCAGTCCCCCTCTTCCTGGGACTACGGTGGATTACACAGAGCCTGACAAAGATTGCCTCAATCAGGCGGCAGCAATCTGGCCACTGTGCAAGTGGGGCAGTGGTGGTGAGAGCATGCCTCTTCAAACTCTCCACCCCTGGAGTGAACTCCTGCTTCTTTTTAGGAGACCTGAACCGCCCTGTGTCCAGCCTGCTCTGATGTCTGGCAGCAAAAACCACCCTTTTGCTTGTCATAGTCCATGTTGCTAACCTGAGAGAGGGAGAACACAGCACATAAGACAAGAATATCTCAAATTGTGAACTTATATATGCACAGAGGAAAAGCAGCTTGACTGTTCATGATCCTGACCTGCTGGTTTGTTAGGACCATAGTCAGCTGGTTCCTCAGCTCCACCAGACACTCTGCCAAGCTGTCCACTCATGTCCATGCCTGCCATGCCAGAGTCATCCACAGCCTGCAAAAATATAGAAAATAGAAAAATAATGTGAGGACAGTGAAAAAGGACAACCACAGCTAAAACACATAATTGCATATTTAAGCAATAGCTCACGACAGGCCGTGGTATATGCTCATTATATCACAGCTAAGGGGCGTGGTTCAGCCCGACGCGAAGCGGAGGGCTGAACCGCAAAACAACGCGGATGCTGGCTTGACTCAGTTTTCCGAAGTGGAGGCTGGCTTGACCGCAGTCGTAAGGGCTACATACAGTAGCTGTATGACTAATGCTGGTGGTACCACAGGTCAAAACGTGTAATAAGCTAATTACAACATGCCCGTTAATGTAATAATTGTATGACAATCGGATGTACATATTTACCCATGGCTGTTGACAATTATTAAAATGACAGTTAACGTTTATTTAAAATAGAAACATTAGCATTAGCAATGCTGGCGATGCTAACTAATTTGATGCAGACTGACTGAAGTTGCCGTATACCGTCATGTAAAAGTTGACGGCAAAATAGTCAATTGACATCGAGAGTGATGGTTGTAAAGTTGGGTTTTGTGACTGTCAAACAGGAAAAAGGTAATATTTAGTGTTAGTACTTACTCTGGATATCTCAGCTTCGCTTTGCGAGGACTGCGACAAGTGCACTGTCAATCAAAAGCGTGAGGGGGCGGGTTTGGAGAGAAGCCGTGCCGTGAGTGGCTCTGTCTATTGTGATGCCGTGACGTGATTGGCTCCGTCCATTGTGAACTCGCGTCGTGATTGGTGCAGAGAGACATGGTAGATTATCTAATATCGGCTCTGCCAATTTGTTTTTCCTGCCAACATCAGTTATCGTTAAATTTGATTAAGAGAGATCTTGATCAAACATTATGGTCATTTGGATACTATAGTGTTGGGCTGGTGACATTTAAAAGTGTTATCATATAGTTTGTATAGTTGTAAAGTTGTTCTAATTTTGTGAACGCTGCATTTATGTGAAAAAGATAGATATACCTGTTCCTTTTTCCACAAAGATGTTTTCACTTCTGCTATATTACCAGCCAACATTACACATCAAACTTACATCATCCAGTCCAACCAATGAATGAAATGTATATGAATGGCTAATAATTTAGCTACTTGGACCAAGAGTTCTGTGAAACGTCGACATCTTACAAGTTGTGAATGTAAAGTGTTGTACACAGATAGTTTTTTTGTATTTACTAACAACTTTATCAATATACATTTAAATAACACAATTAACCTCCGGTTTATTATTCAGTCATTTATTCAGCATGATTGTCATGAGTATTGGATTTTATAAAATATAGTAAATGTTGCCACTACATTAATATACTGTAGATGTGGCCAACATGCAACAAGGCACCAAATGTTATTAAACAAAAAACATATTACATTACCAAGAACAGAATTCAAATTTTAGAGGAAATCTTCTAATCGACCGTTTTTATTGACCAATATTTCAAATCTTGTTTGATTCACTCACAGGCCCTCTTGTGAACCCGACTGTCAAAGACAATAGTGACTGCTTGAGGCTAGTATAAAAAGAAAAAACTGTCCTAAAATATTAAGCATATTAACTTGTTCCAAGTGTTCAACAATATTATTGAAAAACTGTGAAGTGTAGTGCTTGCAAATGAATGTAAAGGTGGGAAAGTAGACAATATGTTACAGAAACAAAGGGTCACATTTGAGTTAGAAATACACACTGGCTATGATTTTGACATGGCCTGAATATCACCCTACACATCATGACAACAAAAGAAAATTAGGAACCATTTGCAGTCTCTTCAGATTCCGACCTAACAATATCATGATCTACAGTAGCTACTGAGTTTTTCAAGCGTAAACCATCAGAGTGCTGACCTTGAGTCTCAAACATTTGAAGAAAAAAACAGTGGAGAATTAAGTTAAAAGTCTGTGACTAGACAGGGCAGCGGTGCAGATGAGGGTGATGACTGCAGGAGAGTTTTGATGTTACTTTCAGAAGACCTTCCTAGTCACACCAGTTTTAATAATCAGGTCCTAGCTCTGAGTTTCTCCCAAATCCTGTCCGTGCTCTCCATCTGTAGCTTCAGTTTGAGCTGTTGTGGTCTGATCCTTCTGTGAAGTGTTGAGGGCCAGCTGCATGGCCCACACACTCAAAGGCCTCATGTATGCCAGAGAGCGGTAGATTCCCTTCTCGCAGTACGCTTCAGGAGTCTGGAAGGCCATGCCCAGCCGCTCCCACACGGTTCGGTAGCAGCCCTCCGCCGTGCGCATACCCTCCTCCTGCATCCCCTGAAAAACAGACAGCCAGAGAGGCATGAGGCAGTGTTTCAGAGGATTGTTATAATGTGTCCAATCATTTACTCTCTACTCCCTAGCTGAAGTGCTTCTCCTAAGATACTTGCCTCCATTAAGTTTAAAATATAACGAGACCTTGAACCATAGAAAACTTTGAATGCAGGCTTTCAATAAATAGATTTCTTAGTTGAGGCATTGGGAAAAAAACTAATATATACCAAATTGTTTTACCCCTTTAATGTAAGGTGTATAGACTAAAAAACATACACACTTACCTCATGTATCATAGTGGCTGCTAGTCCATACACGACTCCAATCCAGACTTCATCCGACTGGACACTGGAGCGGTCAGGCACTCCCTCGGGGCGCATGCCGTTAACTGCCCCCATCTGGCCTCCAGCGAAGCTCATTACATTCAAGTCAAAGACAGATTTCAGTGCGGTCTGAATTTTTTCTTTGGGAAAAGCCTAGAGAGAGAGAGGGGAAGTGATGCTGAGACTACAAAGGTTTGAAGTATGTCCTAATGAAAAACATGACTTTATTGATGTTTGTCTAATCTGTAGGTTGGCATAGGGAATCTTTCTTGTCGCACTTCTTCATAAGGGCTTGTTTTTTTTTAACTTGCCTGGTATTCTCCCTCTCCCAGTCCAGACGCTTTCAGGAACCAATGGCCAGCACACTGGTCAGACATGACGCTATTAGAAAGGTCCCTCCCACTGCTGTCATAGTTGTAGTACTTGCCTAAACATGAGAGGAAAATAGGGAATAAACAAAAAGCAGTATGACAGACAGTATTGGTAAGTGTTTCTGAGTATCGGGAACATGTTTTTGTATCACAACTATGTCCCGGAAGTCTATCGCCATAGGGAGCGCAATGTCAAGTGTGAAGTTCTTTATAAGAGCAGAGCTTGAGACGGTTGCAAGCAGTAATACCAAAGGGGACATTTTGCACAATCACTGGACTAGTAGAGATCATTTACCGTTCCACAGCAGTTTGTCATAAGCAGCGCTGCCCCGGTCCAAGATGTCTCTGTAGCGTTTGTATGCCTCCTCATTTTCCACCAGTTTGGCCATTTTACACATAACACACAGGGACGCTAACCACAGCCCACCACAGTACGCACTGCAAAAAAACAAAAATATAAGAATTTTAGTTCAATGTAAACTGTAAAATAAGGGGTAATAAGCTCTGATTGTCATATTTTAATTACAAAACATTTGCTAATGACATCATATTTTTCTTCAATTGATCTTGCCAATGTATAAAAACCCTAACGTTTCCTAAGTTGATTTCCCAGCTTGCAAGATCTAATTATAAAAATAGATATAATTGTAAATGTACAAGGAAAGCCCTTCATCTTTACTCTTACTCTAATCTAATCACATTTAGCGAAAGCCCTGCAGCTACACACAAGTCATGCTTTTTACATTTCCTTGCCATCTAATGCAGACCGTAACCTTTAAATGAAATTATCATACAGTACTTTATTTGTTTGAGGAGTGCTCAATTAATTGAACGACCTGTTAAGGATTGATTTAATTAAATAGAGGGTTTTTGTATGTTAACTTTGAATTGCTTCAAGGTTTCTAATTTAATAGAATTCATTTTTCTATTGATATAAAGTTTCAGTAGTGGGTAGTATTACTAAGCTAGATTGCTACAATTATTCTTGTAGTATATCATAGTATTTGAAATCTATGGGGTATAAGACAACACAAGTAGGTCATGTGTACTCACAATAAGGGCAACGATTTCTGCACATTTTTGTAACCTGATATCTAATAAAATAATTTCCTAATTTGGGGATCAATAAAGTACACATCTATGTATCATGTTTTTTTTTCAGAGCTAATATGTTTTTTCATCCTCTCACCTTGGTCCCGTAACCGTCCAGCCGTCATAAGTCTGGTCGGCATATCCAGAATTCTCTATAAGGCCGTCTCCATCCAAGTCGAACTTCATCTCTGACTCCATCACCGCCTAGAAGACCAACCACAATAACAAAGCTTAAGTGGAACAAGCAACATCAAATCCAGGATAATTATGTTATGACTACAGATGGGCTTCAACTCTCAAATGCAGCACCGTTAAGACCCCATAGATCCCTCGTACCTGGCAGACGGGCCACATGTCCTTCAGGTACTGATGGTCCTGAGTGAGATGAAAGTCCCTGTAGACCTGCAGCACAAACTTCAGGTTCAGGTCCTTCCAGTCTGCAGTGTCATGGATGAGGTAAGCATTTACCCTCTGCCACGGCTCATCATCTAGGGAAAGAGTCATCATGTTGTGCAATGAGACAATCCAGTAAAAAAGACTTGAAGACAGTTAAGAAATGTTTGAATCACACCATTGGGAAACAATCCTACGCAGCCACCACTGGAATGTAATTCTTCTTAATGTATTTCATTTAGTGTACCCTAGTTTTTCACTTTCTAGTTTCACTCTTCATACCTGGGTCTCCTATGTCGTGAGGTACCACGTTTTTGGCCTTGACAGGAGAGTAGCGCCCGCTCATCAGATGCAGCCTCTCCATGGGGTCCTGCTGAACCACACTGCCGGCTGAGAAGATATCAAAGCTGTTCAACTTTGCCCTGGCATTGCTCTTTATCAAACACACATGATGAGATAGTTGATACAAACGCTCAGATGAAAGCACTTCACTCACCAATATCATATTGCAAACTCAAGGCAAGTTTAGGCCACAGCATGATAAGTGCAAACGAGGCGTAGAAGTGCACGTCGTATGTGTTGTACATTCTGTACTCCTGACCTGGGAAAAAAACAATAGCTTAGTTATGTGCGTTTCATATTTAATTAAGACATATCTTTCTTTTTACTCAACAAATATCTCATGGTTAAACATTTTTAGTGTTGTAGCTGCCCCAAAACACAGCATGAGGGAACAAACAATCAAAACATACCAACACAGTTTTGGGTGTGTTCACCTTATCTGATATTTAAAATGTGTTAATTAGGAACTACAATCAATAAAGTGCTAGAAAGTGCTCAAAGTTAATAATTTCTAACATAACATAAAAGTACCAACTATCTGTTCATATTGATTAATCATTTTTTGAAATAAATCAAATAATTGTTTATCTCCAAAAAGTCTCTTCAATGAAGATACCCTTTATCATTTCCTAGAGTTCAAGATGATTTCTTCTAACGTTTTGTAAATTTCAAACAATTACCCAAATCCCCAAAATATTCAGTTTACCATCATAAAGTAGGGGAAAGCAGACACTCCTCCCGTAAAAGAAGTTAAAATGTGTTGCATGAGAAATAACTGAAACTATCATGGATTGCCAAGTTTCAGATTACCGTAATTTTCGGACTATAAGGCGCACCTGAATATAAGCCGCAGCAGCTAAATTGAATGATGTGTATATATATAAGCCGCACTGGACTATAAGCCGCAGGTGTTTTAATGTTTAATTACCATATGTAAGGGTTCGTGCACAGAGGGGATTGTCGGGAAAGAGATGGCTGTTTGAGGAAGCTCCCATTTATTAACATTTCAACAAACAAGTTGCATATTTGCATAACGTATTCAAGTGTTACCATTTAGTGCAATAGTAGCTACAGAACATGTGCTGTGTATACTGTACTGTATCACATAGCGTTTCAGACACACAAACTTTTCAACCTTCAAACTTAAACGGTGCGCTCCCAGCGCACGTACCGGCAGTGATCTACAGCAGTGGTTTTCAACCAGTGGTACGGGGACAAACTGTCTCGCTCTCGTAATGTCTGTCTGTCTTGCTCTCGTTCTGTCTCTCGTACCACTCTCGGTTCCACTTTTACTTTTGCGCGCTACCTGTCTCACTCTTTTCCGGCCTCCAGCTTTTCCTGCTGGAGCCCGCCGCCTAAAGGTGGGGGGCGCGGACCGGCCATAGAGCCCATAGAGTTAAAGGTGGTGGACTGTAACCTGTAAAATCCATAGATTTAGGAGGTCCCCTAGTGGCCGTCAGCTGTAAAAATCCATAGATTAGCCGCACCGTTATATAAGCCGGAGGGTCGAAAAATGGGAAAAAAGGCACGGCTTATAGTCCGAAAATTACGGTACTTTTCTGTCGATCAAGTGTCACTTACCTTCTAGGTAGGCGAAACGTCCGAACTCTTTAACGACGGCGGGCTGAGCTGGCAGCCCCCCGTCCTCGCTGCGCACCCCCCCACTGACATCAGCGTCCTCCGGTAGCTCCGTCCACACCGTCCCTCCATCCACCACAAAGTACAGCTCGTTAAATAGGGCCGACTTATACCAGGAGGGGAGGGAGCTGCAACACAAGCCAAGGTGATAAACACTTATAAGCTTTCATGGATGGAAAGCTATTGTTATTTACGTCTTCATAATTTATAATCAATGTTTGAACTGTCAACTACCTGTCCTGGAGAATGGGTCTTTGCCACTCGTCAATGCTCTTCTCCCACTGTCTGTAGTGTGTTAGTGCGTAGTGACCTAATGAGGGGGAAGCATCCCCTTTGGTCCCAAAGTAACGAGTGTATCTCCTGGGAACAGAAAGTTGATGTTAGCTTCATCAGAAAAACAACAGCAGAAAACACAATGAGGCTTCAAAAGGACACGGCATTGAAAGCATACTTGTTCGGATATCCGTCACTGAAGGGTTTTATTTGCAATTAGGGAAGCGGATTGTGTTTTATTCCGCTATTAATTATTCATGGCGTAGCTTTTTAGGATGTAATATGTGATAAAATAAAATGTATCAGAGTCCTGGATAGAAAAGGGAACAGCTAATAGCATTTGTTGTAACAAGACAACCTTAGACTGGTCTTCTTCAAAAGTAATAGAAACAGCAAGAACGATATCTGTAACTGTGTTTAACTCTGGCTTGTTCACATTCCTGCAAAGCAACACAATGCACATGTGTTACCTGTGTGTTACCTGTGTGTTACCTGTGTGTTTTCTGTGTATTACCTGTGTGTTCTCTGTGTGTTTCCTGTGTGTTCTCTGTGTGTTACTACCTGTGTGTTACTACCTGTGTGTTACTACCTGTGTGTTACCTGTGTGTTACCTGTGTGTTACCTGTGTGTTACCTGTGTGTTACCTGTGTATTACCTGTGTATTACCTGTATGTTTCCTGTGTGTTACCTGTGTGTTCTCTGTGTGTTACTACCTGTGTGTTACTACCTGTGTGTTACCTGTGTTACTACCTGTGTGTTACTACCTGTGTGTTACTACCTGTGTGTTACCTGTGTTACTACCTGTGTGTTACTACCTGTGTGTTACTACCTGTGTGTTACCTGTGTTACTACCTGTGTGTTCTCTGTGTGTTACCTGTGTGTTACCTGTGTTACTAACTGTGTGTTCTCTGTGTGTTACTACCTGTGTGTTACCTGTGTTACTACCTGTGTGTTCTCTGTGTGTTACCTGTGTGTTACCTGTGTTACTACCTGTGTGTTCTCTGTGTGTTACCTGTGTGTTCTCTGTGTGTTACTACCTGTGTGTTACCTGTGTTACTAACTGTGTGTTCTCTGTGTGTTACTACCTGTGTGTTCTCTGTGTGTTACCTGTGTTACTACCTGTGTGTTCTCTGTGTGTTACCTGTGTTACTACCTGTGTGTTCTCTGTGTGTTACCTGTGTGTTACCTGTGTTACTAACTGTGTGTTCTCTGTGTGCTACCTGTGTGTTTTCTGTGTGTTACCTGTGTGTTCTCTGTGTGCTACCTGTGTGTTCTCTGTGTGCTACCTGTGTGTTCCCTGTGTGTTCCCTGTGTGTTCCCTGTGTGTTCCCTGTGTGTTCCCTGTGTGTTCCCTGTGTGTTCCCTGTGTGTTCCCTGTATGTTCTCTGTGTGTTCCCTGTGTGTTCTCTGTGTGTTCCCTGTATGTTCCCTGTGTGCTACCTGTGTGTTCCCTGTGTGCTACCTGTGTGTTCCCTGTGTGTTACCTGTGTGTTCTCTGTGTGTTCCCTGTATGTTCCCTGTGTGCTACCTGTGTGTTCCCTGTGTGTTCTCTGTGTGTTTTCTGTATGTTTCCTGTGTGTTCTCTTTGTGTTCTCTTTGTGTTCTCTGTGTGTTCTCTGTGAGTTACCCGTGTGTTTCCTGTGTATTACCTGTGTGTTCTCTGTTTGTTCTTTGTGTGTTCTCTGTGAGTTACCCGTGTGTTTCCTGTGTATTACCTGTGTGTTCTCTGTGTGTTTTCTGTATGTTTCCTGTGTGTTCTCTTTGTGTTCTCTTTGTGTTCTCTGTGTGT
>NW_011361130.1:0-4813 GCF_000735185.1 Notothenia coriiceps
TACTATTAGCTCGATGTCGGCTTTTTGTTTGTTCTCTAGTCGAATCTCAGGTTTAACATGATTTCTGACGGTGCTATAACGGTCTGTTTGCATTGATAAGATGTGCTATTCACGCGGCACACCTGATGGCGGGTGTTATAAAAGATATTCCATAATCGATTTTCTTCATATTTTTTATGTATTTTTCATTGTTTGTTCAGTAGCCTACTAAAAGGTCCAAGAAGTCCCACAATTGAATTTAATATTCATTTGACACGTTAACTATATCGTAAAGCGCTTCATTGGAGTAATTGTGGGATGATACATTTAATGTATCATCCCACAATTACTCCAATGAAGCGCTTTACGATATAGTTAACGTGTCAAATGAATATTAAATTCAATTGTGGGACTTCTTGGACCTTTTANTCGCTGAGTGCATATTCAAACAGCCAGTGGGTACACGAAAGTCTACGGCAGATGTGGCAGAGGAACGTTTTCTCGCGCACCGTGTGGGTTTTCTTGTGAGATCTCAGAGTTCCCGGGAGTTTGAAACGCTTCCCGCAGATCTCACAGCCGTATCGACGCTCGCCAGAATGCGTGGATTTGTGTCTGGTTAACGATCTCATGTCTAATAACGATTTCCCACAAACGTGGCAGATGAAACGCTCTCTCTTGCCGTGAAGCCGTCTGTGAGCCTGAAACGACCCCTTTAATCCAAACGCCTTCGGACACACGTCGCATTTGTATGGTTTCTCTTCTCGATGCACCCATCTGTGGATGCTTAAATTGGAGGCGTGTGCAAAGGCTTTTCCGCAGACGTCGCATTTAAATGGCCGGTCGCCCGTGTGCAGCGTGACATGGCGCTTCAGCCCGGTGACAGTGAGGAAGGACTTCCTGCAGAACGAGCACTCGTGGGTCTTTTTGTATTTGTTTTTCAGATGAGACTTTAATTCCTCTGAGGTTTCGAAGAGGTCCCCACAGACGCCACAGACGCACGGCGCTTCTTCTTCGCCCACGTGGCTCCAGGCGTGTTTGACGAGGCTTCCAAGGAGAATGTATGAAATCCCGCACACTTTACACAGATTTTTACCCCCAAACTTCACTCTCTTAGCGCCGCTTTCCCTCGTCTCAGCGTCGGGTTTCCAGTCTCCGTCCGACGCCTCGTTTGCTATTTCGTCATCGCTGGATTCTGCCGCTTCCTGTGTCTCTACTTCCTGGGGTTCTACTTCCTGGGTCTCTACTTCCTGGGTCTCTACTTCCTGGGTCTCTACTTCCCGTTCCTGGGATGTGTTGCTGCTGCACGGGTCTGTATGCTGGACAGGACTGGAGAAGAAAAGTATAAAAAACATACTTTAGTTTGTTGGATGTCTTCTTGCACAGGTGTAGATTGTCGTGTCAAATTATCATAAAATCATTTAGAACATATAGTCTTATACTCTGATTGCCTTTCACTCTGTTAAAGTGTATTGTTAGTCTTGTATGTGTTTAACAGAGACATAAGTTAAGGGTTTACATTTCAGGAGGTAAAGGAAGTAAAATGGGGATTTGCAAATGGTTAATGACGAGGGTAGGGATGCATATCGTTGACTTTTTTACGATACCGATACCACTGAACGACACCGATACTCAACCGATACATATCGTGATACTTTGATGTTGCATAAGGGAAAAATTACAATTACNACATCTGCTGTAAGACTTTCGTGACCCACGGCGGTTTGAAGATGCACCTGAATATGCACTCAGGCGAACGGCCGTTTCCGTGCTCCGTCTGCGGTAAAGGGTTCATGTCTAACGGCTATAGAAAATCGCACATGCGAACTCACACGAACGAGGCGCCGTACGAGTGTAAGGAGTGCGGACGCTTCTTTAAACGCAAGACGCATCTGAATAATCACGTGAGGGGCCACCTGGGCATCAAGCTGTTCGTGTGCAGCATCTGCGGGAAGGCGTGTTCGCGGCAGGAACACCTGACCGTTCACATGAGGACGCACAACGGAGAGAGACCCTACCAATGCACCGTCTGCGCGAAAGCCTTCACTCAGAGCCACTGCCTGAAGACCCACATGAAGAGCCACCACCGAGGAGACGAGGAGTTCCTGAACGCAACGTGCCCTTAAAAACTGAGAACCAGCCTCAATCTGAGCAGTTTTTGAAAAATGTCCGTCCCTCTTAGAGAGTCCAAGCTGATGTGTTTAATGTTCCAAAAAATATCACTTTAAGATCAAACAGAGAAAATAACCAAATCTCAAAATTAGAGACAAAAAATGTGTTTAAATTTAAACAAACGTTCTTTTTAAAATCATGTAGCATTTAAACTGAAAACGTATTTTTTCTGTTAAAAAGAGATTTGACAATAGCCAACTTTTACAGAGAAATTAGGAATTTAGAAACACATTTTTATGTCTACAAATGTTCTACTCTTTTCTATAAACCAAGAATTTTTTTTCTTTTTTAGTGTAGGAGTTTATTGCGAGTTTAATAATAAAGAAACAGGTTGCATTGTACAAACACTTTTAGTTTAAAGCTCGGTGTGTTGTATTTACAGCTCATGCAACATTCACGGTAAACTCCTGTTAAAGTCGTCACGTTTACTTCTTGTAGCGTTAAATAAGTTAGTATGATATTCTCACCATGTGTGTTGCATTCAGGGCAAGTGGGAAATCCGATGTTGTATCAAAACAACAGTTTAAATAGGCATCTATCCTTATTTCTATGCATGTTTAGTTAAAGTGATAAACGTCGATCAAAACTTTGAAATCCCACGTGTTCCTGAGTGTAGCATGGTGCCTTAAAGTGCATGTTTTGCATTTTAGATATTACTCAAATATTTACCGTACATATGTTACTTCTGTAGCTAGTTGTATTCTGTTAAATAATGTGTGTGTGACCAAAATAAATAGAAGAACATTTCCCACATTTGTAGTTTTTTTTCCACGTGTTTCTGGTTTATTTTTGTCTGTCGTGGTGCGTTCAGGGCAGCTCGAGCATGTCGTGTTGGGCGAGGATTCGCTGCGTTCGCGTGTGCACGAGCTCCAGAGCGTTGATGATGATCTGCAGGACGGGCATGGCCTCCTGCTGGGTCCGAACACACACCAGCTGCAGGAAGTACTGTCGCTCCGGCAGGGCGAGGAACACAAACTCTGCCGCCTGACGCAGCACCCAGGGGTGGTGGGGGGCGAGGGCCACGATGTAGGCGTCTCTGAGGGGGGAAATATATTGTGTTAGCATTAGCATGTTAGCATGATGTAGGGGTGGTGGGGGGCCAGGGCCACGATGTAAGCGTCTCTGAGGGGGAGAGGGGAAGGAAGCATATTGTGTCAATAATCTTTTTTGTTTGTTTACACAATGTAAAGCGGCCTTGGGTTCCTTGAAAGAGCTATAATAAATGTTATCTATTATTATTATTATATCATGTTAGCCTTAGCGTGTTAGCATTATGTAATGACCTGGGAACTGTTAGTATCATAGCATAGAGCGGCTAACTTAAGCCTGTTAGCATGATAACAACAATAATAATACATTTTATTTTTAGAGCGATGTTTTTTAACACATAATAAACTTCTTTATTATAATGTAATGAATCAGTTAAATCCTGTACATTTTAATTTTATATAATTTTATAAATTATAATATAATAAGAATAATATCTGCTATATATATAAAAAAAAAATGTATTCTGTTTTTTTATTTTCCTTTCTTTACAGGTTTATAGAGTGGGTTTCATGGTACTCAAAGACACTTTAAATGCTAAAATGTAAAGATTAAAACAACACACTTAAAATCATGATGTCATGACCTGGGACGTGTTAGGAGCTTTAAACGTTAGCCTTTTAGCATAAGCTGGGAACTGTTAGCATAATGTCATCAGTCAAGAGTTGCTATATTACGCCTGTTAGCATAGCATCCCGACCTGGGAGCTGTTCGCATAGTGCTATGAGATAAAAAATATAGCCTGTTGTAATCAAATGGTGAGCTATTAGCTTTAGCCTCTTTGAACTATACAACGAGCTGTTAGCTTTAGCCTGTTAGCATCACCTGCACAGCTCTCCAGGTGTTTTGAATTGTCCGTCGGCGTCCGGTCCTTCAGCCAAACCCTCCAGCATGAGTTTCAGCCAGAGCAGCGATCGGTGAAGTCGAAGAAGCGTCCGGCAGCCGGAGTCTGAGCGGCGGGAAAAGTCGACCACGCCCTCTTTAAGCTCCGCCTCCACCATGGATCTGAGCGAACGATACGCCTGGAGAGCAACAATAAATAAAAAATCAGATAAAAACTTCATTTATTCCAGCTTTATTGTTGCAACACTCACCCCTGTTTTTAGTCCGAACGACGCTGGGGTTTGTGGACTACGTTTCCCATGATCCTTTGCGCTGTGTTTGAGTGACAGCTCCTGTATCACTACAACTTTCTCCGTCACTTTACCGGAGAATAAACTGACCATCGTCCCGAGGGATTTCATGAATCTGAAGAGAGACAAGAGAGGCTTCTCAATACTCTAATTTCCCCTCCTCAACTCCTATCCTCGAGACTTAGTCCCGCCCACAGGAGATGCGAGCGGAGGACTCAAGGAGGGGAAACCGAGGAGAGAGGAGGGGAAGCAGCAGGCGGTTAGAGAAATGAGAACTCCTCTCCTCTGAGCGGTCATTTTAAAGAGACGTCCATTAATGATGACAGGAGGCACAGCAGCCCTCTGTCTGATGGACAGATGTGTTCATGACCACTTATATATTTACTTTAATTCATTGACAGTGCGATATAATGAGACAATAACAGGCTATAGATGCGGATGCACACACACACACACACACACACGAACACACTACACACAAACAT
>NW_011361130.1:4853-9502 GCF_000735185.1 Notothenia coriiceps
ATAACACAATAAGAGACTGGATATTCCCCCCCCCCCCCTCTCTGGTCGCTGAAATGGGGAATTGAAATTACGGGCCAAAAGTTGTATTTACAAGTATTACAAGTAAGCAGAGGACACCAAACCAACTGAGACCCGTTTGTCCGCCGCATCTACGCACTGTACCACACACACACCTACACACTGTACCACACACACCTACACACTGTACCACACACACCTACACACTGTACCACACACACCTACACACTGTACCACACACACCTACACACTGTACCACACACACCTACACACTGTACCACACACACCTACACACTGTACCACACACACCTACACACTGTACCACACACACCTACAGCTCCTAAATCATACAAAATACACAATCAGGCTACAGCCGTTGTGTATTTTATTATGTGAAGCACTAAATGGTTTTAGAAAAATATCGACTCTTTGTTTGTAGATATTTACTAAACTAAAGCAAATACAGAGAGTAGGCCTGTTATACTGAGTGATATATATTTTACACACTGCTCTGCTTTCTGCACGGACCTCACAGCTGTTCTCTCTGGCAAATTTAAGAATTGAGAAGCCTCTATTGAGAGTATTTGTATTGCTAATGTTAGCATGTCTAGCTAATTTGCTTACGCCTTACTACCTAGCAGCAATCGAGTGCAAATGTTGCTTTTCATGACTTTTTATTATCACAGAAAATAAGAAACATTTAATGACAAATATTTAAACTGAATTAGTTCCATCAAGATCAACACAATCCGAATGTATGATTTTTATTACTACATTAATAAGTTGTTGACTTTTTGATGAGTTACTGTTTCTTCACCCTATGCTAAGCTAAGCTAAACAGGTGCCGTACAGACATAAGATTTGCACCGAACAGAAATGTTGAAATATTCCTTTCATCCTCCTTTTTGATTATTTAAGGAGCCACTTTTGAATTAGATATAAATGAAGTACTTTTATTGGAGTTTTTAATTGAATTTACTTTTTTTATGGACCTATCCAGGCTAGCTGTTTCCCCCTGTTTTTACTCTTTATACTAAGCTAAGCTAAACAGGTGCTGTGAGAGCATTTCACTCATTAAATGTTGTACAATTCCTTTATAAATTAATATATATTGAGTGTACTTGAGCAGCTGATCCCAGCTCTGCAGGTATGGCTCCAGCAGGACGTCGTCAGCGTCGCTCAGGCTGAGCTTTAAATACCGCAGCAGAAGCTTGGCCTGAAACGATTGGCCGGGACACTCCTTAATGAGGGACAGGGCTTCGGCAGCGACCAATGGGTGCGCAGCCTGAAAGAAAACCAGGTTTATACTGCATTTACACATGTTCTTCTTTATTTCTGAATGAAATGGTATTTTTGAAAAGTTAAAAAGAGTTCAAAAAATATGTTTTCTTTAATTTAGGTATATATATTTGTATTTTTTATTTTATGCTTATATCAAACAACATTTGTGGGTGTGTGTCTACCTTTTGCCGTACAGACTTCAAACATGGCTGCCCAGCGCTGCCACAGTCTCTGCCTTCACCCTGAGCTGAAGTCAGAATTATAAAATAAAAACAGTTATTATTTAAAAGAAACCCACTATGCATCATAAAATAAAATTGTTAACAAGTACAAATTATTTTTAAAAAGTAAATACAATAGAAAATAAAATAAAAACAGTAAAATGTATCGGGAAAAAATGCTAAATTATACTTATTGTGCCAAAAATGCATTGTTTTATTTCATTATATTTATTACTTGACATTATAATATCAAAAGACAATAAAAAAAAAAGAGTCAAAAACATGGTTATTTTACTGAATTTAAAGTTGAATTAATTTGTTATTATATAAAAACATTTATTGTAAATTCTCAAGTAAAAGGAGTTTTTTAGTGACTCCCCCTCCCCACTGTAAAGTAGAAACTGACAGAGGTGGAGCCAAAATGGCCGCCATGGAGGCACTCACGGAGCCAGAAGGAGCTGTAGAAGAGGAGCAGAGCCAACATGGCCGCCAGCAGAAGGTGACGAGGCCTCGCCGTCCGTCTTAGCAGAACCATGATGACACACACACACACTAAAATATATATACACACACACACACACACACACACACACACACACACACACACACACACCTACCTCAGCATGGCACAAAAGAAACCAGCATCTCTCTAAGAACAAGTCTACTCTCCATACTTGGTCCTTTTGATCCAGGACCCTCTGGTTCCCAAGCCAAGACTAGAGGGATGAATGTGCTGCATACAAGTAAATTAAACTAACACAATACTTTTGAGGGTCTTAATCTTAACGATTAAATGTGCGTTTGGTTATCAGCCTCATAGACGTGGGTCAGTAGGAGCCTGCTACACCAGAAACCGATATTGACCTCTAACAAAACGTTTGACCTTTACATGTGTTTTAGTGCTCACTCATTAGCTTTGTCATGGTTACAACACTGTGACATTTAGCATGAAACCAGCTCGTAAAATCTAATTGAAGGCTTCGTCTGGTGGATCTCAGCTCGGGGGTGAAGCAATCGGTGAGAAACAAAGACTTTAGCTGCAGAAGTAATAGTAGTAGAAATGGCAAAGATAACAAACTAAACTGTTTTGGCGTGCCCAGTTTGAAACGGTTAAATATCTGAGGTCAAGCTGCCTCCTTTTGTTAGCTCGAGAAGGATTTCATCAAGGCTATTATTAATAGTCCTTATTTTCCAACCTCAGTGTCTCTCGCTGTGTAAACTCTAGCGCTCCTGACTCAGAATTAAATACCGTGCAGCTCGGGGGTCAGGGCGAGAATGATCCCGGAGCCTCTAATCATCGGCTGAGGAGAATACTGGATGTGAGGTCGTCTATTTACAGCATGCTTCCAAAACACAACTGAGACACAGACAGAGCCTGCAGAAGTCATTAAAGACACAACAAAGAGCCGGTCAGGAATGTCCCCGCAAGACACAAATACATTATGTGTGTGTGTGTAGTATGTGTGAGAATGTTTATGAAGCAGAGGAAAAGAACATCTCTGTAATTTATTGTCACACACATGGAAGTGATCTGCAGAAGGACACTGTCGTTTACTGCTGTCTTTTCTCAAGTATGCAGAAAATGCCATCTGGGGAAGTTGCCTCACATCGATATTAAACGGTAACAACAGAGCGACACAGAGCAACGAGGCTTCAGCAACACACTGAGGAAGGGTGGGAGATCCCCATCTGTTTGACATCTCGCTGCTGTGTGTGTGTGTGTGTGTGTGTGTGTGTGTGTGTGTGTGTGTGTGTGTGTGTGTGTGTGTGTGTGTGTGTGTGTGTGTGTGTGTGTGTGTGTGTGTGTTCTCCTTCTCCTCATAAACACACGGCTGCAGGTAATCCCTTTATTGCCTCAAGGCCAGCAGCTCTTATCAGGCTGCAGCCCACCTGAGACACAGCGTGTACTCTCGACCTCAGTTAGAAATGTGGCTGAACACATCCTGAACTTAAACCTGGAGTTTGACCTCCGTTACTCAGATTATTAAATGCACTTCATCTTGATTCATCTAGATGGCAAGAGACCATGTTACTTTTCCTAGAAACACATTTTTCTTTAGGCTCGATACTGGCAAAAAAAATGAGGCAACTCATTCAAAGCAGCGAGGGAAAAAGCAAGACATATATTCCAAAATATTAGAATATTAACTTTATCTCTCCCTCTCCTGTTGGCACTCTCTTCCTTGTCCAACAACACATCCATTTAGGTTTATTCAAATGAACACATGTCGTCATCTTGCAACTCTTAGCATTGTTTGGAGCTAGTGCTAGCTTCCTTCAATGGAAAAAGCATTGGCTTAACTGCACGACACAAACTGCATTTAGATGTTTCCCTTCTTTGTGCCGTAAACTTTATCTCTCTGGGAGATCGTACCCAGTGACAAGCAGAATTGCAAAGTGAGAGCAAGGATTATCGGTAACAAAGCTAAGCCCTCATGGTGTCTTTATTCTGCAGCCATTGATTGTGCAATAAACATTTAATTCCAATGTATAGGTTTGAGTAAAATCTGTCAAAGCAACTTTAATAGTTGGAGATTTAGGTGACACACATGCAACGGCGCTAAAAATACATTTAATTGAACGTGGCTGTTTGATTGAACGTTTCAAGCCTGTAGCATCCCTCACACACACACACACACACACACACACACACACACACACACACACACACACACACACACACACACACACACACACACACACACACACACACACACACACACACACACACATGCTAAACTCCCGGAAATAAATAGAAATCTTAAGAGGTGACTCATCTTCGCTTCATCTCTGCAGACGTGCTCACTGTAACCGGTCCTTTTCTGTGCAGCCCTTGACGTCTTCTTTTGGTTTTACGAGAAAATCTGAGCTGCAATTGACAGCCTGTTAAAAGGACTTAGACAAATAAATAAAACACAGATGCACATGATCCGACAGCGATGGCCGAGAATATCCACGGCTACGGTTTGCGGATGAATGCCATTGGAAACAGTTTTAGCCTCAATGTGTTTGGCCAAGTATCAGGGGGGGTCTCTGTCTGTCAGTGTGTGTGTGTGTGTGTGTGTGTGTGTGTGTGTGTGTGTTTGTGTAGAAAATAAAAGCTGGTCTTGTTTAGCAGGGAGAAAGGCT